>NC_052956.1:26012842-26224935 GCF_013358895.1 Oreochromis aureus | reverse complement strand
CGCTGTATACAAACTAGTGACAGTATTTAATAATCTATATCCACAAATGAAAATTGTAAATAAATGAAACTAGATGAGCACAAATGTGACTGAGAACTTAAACTACACCTTAATTTTTCCATATGTCCTGCTCACATCTCCAATGGTTGTACATGTTGTCATTAGCGTGTCTTCACTCCACATCAGCCACACCGCTTTGCTAGCTAAAACACCGGTGTCGGCACATAAGGACGCTGTCACAGCCTGTCAACGACGTTGATTAGCTGCATATATACGAATCACATCACTGGCAGGGGCAGCCAGTCACCGGTCACTTACTGACTCACAATGCAAAAAAGCACAGAATGAATTGTTATGTATTTATTTTAATTTCAATTCAGGTTGGATTTCTGTTTTTTTGGTTTTGTGCGCAGTGCAGATTTTCTGTGTGCAGAGACCGTGTCAGCAGTGCGCGATTGCGCATGCGCGCAGCTTAGAGGGAATATTGGTCCAGATAAACAGAATCAACTTTTCCCCCTGGATGGTCAAGCACGCATCAAGATCTGAGAACAGCATCTGAGAATAAATTAATTTACATATTAAAGACTCAGCAGAATTTGGTTGTAAATATTTTTGTACTGCCTCTGCTATGGTTGGGCAGTCAGCTAAACTCCTTCCCCACATCAAGACTCTGACGACATGATTCCCGGTTCACAGGTTTATTGACACAGGGAAAGGTGAAACTGTAACAAATAGTACAAGACATAATCACTGTACTTATTCACCATGTACATATATAACGAAGAAAATATATTAACTCAGTTTTTTAATATGTCAACATGCAATGTTCATATGAATTACTTCCCTTTTTAACTCAAATACAAACATCAAATTATGATTTTAACAAGTCTTGCTACAATGAATGCCTCCATTTCGTTTGTCGTTCCCCTTTAACTAGCGCCATAAGCGATTGCTAGCGTAAACTGCATAAGATTGTATTATCATTAAACTTACAGAAAAATGCATTTACTTGAAAGAAAGTGGTCTATACATGCACATAAAATATAAAACAAGTTTGTACATACCCACAATGCTACCAAAGGCAAAGGATGTATGTGGATGCCACTGGATTTGTCTGGCTAAAGCCACCATGCTGCACATGCCTTCTCCTTAATTCACAGACTTACTTCCTGTTTACTGACGACATCATGTCCTACTACCGACTACAGGTTTTAAGGTGGCACCAGAGAGTTACAATTGCATATTTAAACATTTACCAAATCCAAGAAAACAGTCTAACTTAAAATAACTTCCGATATCAGAACAATTTTGATTTACTAAACAGAAAATTGATGTCACTGCGAGGGGCTGATGGATTTCACAGACAGCAAAGCAACAGCAAAAAAAAAAAAAAGTGAATTATTACAGAAATGTTCATTTGTTCTGAATTACATTTGGAAGAAGGTGCCATCCAGCAGCACAGCATATTTACACTACACACCTGGTTGTGGTCATGGATTGGTTTACAGGTTTCCCCTTTCTGCTGAGTGTCTTACTCAGCAGATAATGAGTGACACTTGAGGAAAAGCTTTCCAAACTTCCTGTCGATGATTTCTGTGCTCGTATGAGTGAGGAAACAGCTGGAAGAACAGATTAAAGCCTACAGCTCTCTGAATCAGATTAACAGCTGGTGGATTACAGACTGATCACAGCGCAGCTTTCTCAGAGCTTACTGTCAGGACATCAAATCCTCTGATGTAATGCTTTGACTCAGAGAAAAGCTGTATTAAGGGTTTAAGGGTCCCAAGGCTAGGCCCCTCACGCCCCCCTACATATATAACCAGCGTAACCGGCTTACTTAAAAAAAAAAACCCGAGATACCTGCAGCTGCTGTAGAGATGGCGAGGATTGCGTCGCTGAAACTGAGAGAACGGTAAAATATTAACGTTTGATTAAAAAGCAGAAAGCAGGAAACTGCAGGTTAAAAATAAAACAGTGGCCTTCAGTTTTAATGCATTACTGCAAGGTCGACCTTACAGTATGAAGCACCTTGAGGCGACTTTATAAATAATAACTTAAAGTTTTTGCTAGGAAAGAAGTATTAAACACTGAGTCAGTTATCCGTCACATTTCTTTAATGAACATTTTCCATGCTGAGGAAACTTCTTAGATAATTGCTCAAAATGAGAACGTACATGTAAGGAGAACCTTTTATTCCTTCCTGTCACGCACTGCCTATTCCATGGTGGGCGTTCCTGTTAAACAAGTTTCTAATACTCAGCTCAGTGTGTGCACAAACAGTTGATTACAGGTTTTTCGACTGTTGGATCAGGATGATTTAATGGAGAGTAGAACTCATTTCACCTATACCCAATGTCCACTCCACTGCTGAGCAAGCAGAGGCGCTGCCAATCAAAGGAAAACGGCCTTAAAAGAAGAGATTAAGTCGTTCGTTCCTTCCTTCAGTCCACTTAATGGCAAAAAGCAGAGAAGTACAGCTAAACATCTGTTTTTTCCATTACAAAATCTTTTTTCTGTTTTTTTCTGTTCACACACTGGCAATAAAAAGTGTTTAACATATGAAACATTGCCTAATGCATGTTTACAGTGGGACATCTTTACACATTAAAAACACAACAACTGTGCTCTGACAAATGAAAGATGCCACATTGTTTGATGGAAATGAAAAGGATCCACCTACAGGTGAGTCCACTTTGCCCAAACATAACGTCCCAGAGGTGTTCTAATGGATTTTGGTCAGGCAAGCATGAGGCCCACTCAGTGGCATCGCTCGAGTCATCCTCCAGAGCTGCCTGCATATTCTCAGCATCCCCAAACCAGTCATACTGAACGAGGACATTACGCCCTCATGTCGCCCTCATGAAGTCTGTTTGGTAAGGTGTTCACACCAGCGTAGCTATTTTGGTGCTCATCCTCTTCCTCTGTGCACAGAAGAGCAGATGCTGGTCCTGCTGATGAGTCAAGGCCTTCTACGGCTCTGCGCAGCTCTCTTGGAGTCTCCTTCATGCTCCTGAGACTGTGCTGGGAGGCACACAAACCTTCCATTAGCATGTAATCATGTGCCATCCTGGAGGAGGAGTTGGACTACCTGTGCAGCCTCTTAAAGGTCCAGGTATGGTCACATGATACTGACCCCAGCATATGCAACACTAGTGAAAAACAGAACAGGGAAAATGTGAGACCCCTCCACCAATCAGGAGTTCTCCGATTGTTGCCCCTCTAGTGCACCAGGTGAACCT
Organism: Oreochromis aureus; assembly: GCF_013358895.1. Taxonomy (NCBI): domain Eukaryota; kingdom Metazoa; phylum Chordata; class Actinopteri; order Cichliformes; family Cichlidae; genus Oreochromis; species Oreochromis aureus. The sequence continues at coordinate 26,221,696 of NC_052956.1, read as the reverse complement.
GATGATCAACCCCTCTGCTGCTTACCTGTCCAGATCAATATCCCAGAATGCCTTGATGCTGTACTCTGACTAAAAGTGCAGCATCAACAGTGAGCTGCGTGTTTGATGTGCATATGTTAACAAGCCTTTGAGTCCACAGACACTTGCTCCTCACAAGTACTTAATGCTGAACATCTGAGGAGAAGAACGCTCAGTGATGTCACACAGTCAGGATGATACTCGGTTTGAATGTGAGGAAATTTATAAAACACTCCAAGCAGGTTGTTTTGGGAACACCTGTGACCTCCAGCTGCTCTTCACAGGAATCAAAGAAAGATCATCCTTGGCCTTAGAAACAAACTAATAATCCCCACGGGGAGCTGTGGGAGCCGATAGTTCGATCAAAAATACATAGTTACTGACAAATGCTCATGTTGTTAAAGCAGCCTGATCGAGCATGGGAGTCAAAGGTCATATAAGAACTTAAGTGGTTGAAAGAACCAGCATTGAATCATGGGTAATCGTGTTTGTGAAGATCAGAGTCCAGCAGCCTTCATGCTGTTCAAACAGAAGCTTCTGTGTGCACAGGTCAGGAACACCAAGCTGCAGTGGTCTGGTTCTCTGTGAGGCTGAGATGGACTCTGGCTGGTTCCTGCTGCTGGAGCTTAGTGCTGTGGTTCTCCTTCAGGCCGAACTAACGGGAGGGCAGGACGACCTGAGAGTCCTCCTGCAGCAGCTGATGGTCAGAGTGGACAGACTGGAGCGTGACAGAGGTCAGAGTTCTCATGACTCCTACGAGCTTCAGAGTTCAACTTCTGTGTTTCAGCTCTCATCTACACACGTCTGCTTACCTGAATTTGTACTTCTAGAACAAATTTAAGGAACGTCCGTCTTCATCATGTGGTCACATACACTCAGTAATGACTCAGGGGTTAGGATTAGGTCTCTTCACCCACTGCTCACTGGGTTTCTGACACCTTCCTTCTAACACGTCTACACATAATCCATCCAGTGACCTCAGACCGTTCAACATGTGAATCAGCTCATTTGTTGATGTGCACGATAACGCTAAAATCTAAATTAAAACCTTTTTTGTGCATTTCCAATGGGAGGAAGTTGGTCTTCAGAGTCCAGCTGAGTCTGCAGGTCTTCTGTGTTCTCTCTCTGACGGCCTGACAGTGCTGAGAGGGTGGAGGTCACTCTCTGACACCTTTAGTTGTATGACATCTCACCGTGTCACCTTTAAAAAAAAAAAAAAAAAAAAAAAAAAAATCTGATCAGAACAAAAAAAAAAAAAAAACATCTCAGTGTGAGTGAACTAAATCAGCCATTCGTACCATTTGCAGGGTAGCTACATCCCAGGCAATCATGATGTTTTGATCCATTTGGCACTTATAATCCACCTGAGTCTTCTCTCAGCTTCTCATCTAACAGGTCTGGAATGCTCAGCAAGGCACTAGCATTATTTTCAGTTCAGGTTTATTTATACAGCGCCAAATCACAACAACAGTCGCCTCAAAGCACTTTATGATGTAAAGTGGACCCTACAATAATACATACAGAGAAAAACCCAACAATCATATGACCCCCTATGAGCAAGCACTTTGGCGACAGTGGGAAGGAAAAAATTCCTTTTAACAGGAAGAAACCTCCAGCAGAACCAGGCTCAGGGAGGGGCTGCCATCTGTCATGACCAGTTGGAGTGAGAGACGGAAGACAGGATAAAAGACATGCTGTGATAATAACTGAAGTGCTTCTTTCTCAGCTCAGAATTATTTGGTTGTTTTCCCCATTAGGTATTTTAGGCAGGAAGAATCAGGAAGTCTGATGTCTTCTCTGAACTAGTTTCCTGCCTTTTTTAGCACACCGTTTGTCCCTTTGGGTCATCTGCAGGTGTCTTCACTGCACCTGTTGGGTTTATATTTTATTATTGTCATTTGTATTGAGAAACATAATAATTTGTGTTTAGAAGTATATAGTTGATTGCATATTGAAAGAATGTCTCATCCTAGGAGGTCTGTAACAACCCTGTGTAGGTGAAGAGGGGAGTGCGTTCACTCCTCTTCAGAGTGTTCTGGCATAGAGCACACACCTCCTAGGAGAGGTCGTATCTTTTCTTGCTGATATATGGTATAGCAAACACACATATCTGTTTGAGTGTAAGAGCCTTTTGTTCAGACGGACCGCTAGGCTCCTTGCAGCAGCTTTGGGGAGTCTTCACGGGGTCACATCTTGACCCCACACACACATACATACCTACACGACACACAGACAAGGTATTCTTTGTTCACATGCATACCTATGTAAGACTTATATGTTAATGAACCTATGCATATTTATGTAACCTCAATAAAGAGCAGTGTTACGAGGGAGCAGACGAGAGCAACTGAGGTCAGGCGAAGGAACGGCGCTCATCCAGTCCTCTCCCTCATGCATGAGTAACACAAAGAACTTTGCCTACTTGTGTCTTGCTTTGCTGTGTAGAAGAATAGTCTCGTTCCAGCGGTGGGCCTGTGCTAGACAGACCCATCAGCGCCCACAAATGGAATCTACTACATCCGCTTCACTGGGAGCGTTGGAAAGTTGGGGTCCCTGAATGCAGCGGTGCTGAAAAACGGCGAGAACATGTTCGCCATCTACAACATGGTGGGCCACATCAGTTCAGACTCCAACAGCATGACGTTGATGCTGGAGGAGGGCGACAGAGTCTGGGTCATTCTCTGGAAAAACAAAAGCATCGGTGACCAGAGTCGGCTCAGCACCTTCAGTGGATTCCTTGTCTTCCCCATGTAGGTGGAGCCAAGAAGAACCTGGAACTCTGCATGTTCTCCCAAAGATTCAAGGGTTTTATCCTAATAATTAGAAACTGATTAAGGTTAAAACTGATTGGTCCACGTGTTCAGCATCTGTCCACCTTCAGTAACTGGCCTTTTTCTGATGTTCAGTTTTCTCTACCTGAGGTTCCTACACCGGATCTTCAGGTGTATACAGTCATGCTGCAGAATTCTGCATAATGCTGCATAATTCTGTGTTCACTAGTCCAAAGGTGTGAACAGAAAAATGCTAGCAAATAAAACTGATGACTCTGCAAGTTTGTGTTTGTAGTAACTGTGTGGGCGTATGCTTCCCAGAATCCCTCTCAGCCCTGCTTTGGTCCAATGACGTCCGATGTTTGGTTCAGTATCTCTCAGTTTTCACGACCTGCTGGCTGTTTGAGTTGTTCAAACATGAACTTTCTCCAGTCCAGATATGAGGACACAGTCCATGTCCTCACGATGTCTGCCAGGTTTCTGGTTCTGTTGGGAGTCTGTGCTCTGGTTGGGGTCCAGGCTCAGGACGATCGGATTCTGAATTGTGATAGAACCACAGAAGACGACCTGCGAGTGCTGGTGCAGCAGCTGACAGACAGAGTGCAGAAACTGGAGAAAGAGATCAATGCCAGAGGTCAGTCTGCTGTAAAACTCCTCCATCGTCGGTGTTCTTATGTGAAAAGCCAGACTTCAAACTGGTTCTAACATTTATTGCAAAATTAACTCTTTTAGTACCCTGATGATTAAAACCCTCTGGGCTCTATCCTGGCCATTTGTGGCCACTTCACTTTTCTTTTTTCAACCATTTTCGTTCTGTTAATGCAAATGGAATGAAACTTCCCAAAGGTGTGTATTTTTTTCAGATTTTTTCATTTTCAACATCAGCTCCTTAATAATGTCAATAATATTCACTATGCACCAAATTGTTCCTCTTGGCTCTATCGTGGCCATTTTTGGCCAATTGAAACCCATTATAACCACCTTTTTTGATTCCTTGTTATTGACAGTAATATATCATGCGATTTAGGTAAAATTGCTTTCATTCTAAACTCAACACATGAAAATTGTAGTTTAATGTTTTTTACCAAATTACATCATTTACCCATTTTTGGCCAAGCAAGCAATTTCATGTAATATTCCGAGTTTCTAGTAGCGGCCTTTGATGGCTTACCACACTCCAATGGACCAAATTAATGAAACAATTTGGACATAGGTTTGATCTTAAGGATCTAATAGTTTGTGTTTGTGCATGACATTGCAGCACAAACATGTATTTGCAAGATAGACTGGAATAAATAATGACGCATCAATCATTACATAGGCTGGAGTGAATTTCTGTGGATGCAGGCTATTGAGCTTCGAGGTTCCCAGTCAAACTTTGCTTTGAAGCACATGTTAAAAGCAGTTTTACACTTGTATTTTTTCATAAAAAGATACCATACCCAAAATATTAACTCTAGAAACAAAAACAAAAAAAACCCAATCACAGGACATTTTGCAGAGTTCAAAACTGCAACTGCAACTGCAGCTGCAGCGCAAACAACAACAAACACTGTTTGCAAACGTGTCCTGGAGTTTATGCAGGTGCAGACAGTGCTACTGCTGTAAGTAAGCCTAACAGCTTCCAGATCATTTATTCTGGCAATATGGCAAGAAGGTCATCACTTCAAGCACTGCCTATATGATCTGGTCAGAGAGCAAGGACAGCAAGCAGTCCTCTGCCCTTGAAGAAAAGACATCTGCCCAAGATGAAGAAACTTCCTCTCCAGAAGATGAGGGGACAATCTCCAAAGAGGCTGACTGCATCACTACTGATGATGAGTACTAGCCAGTGCCTGAATCCTCTTCTTTGGGGGAGGATTGGGGTTGGGGGGCATGGAGGTGGAGGCCGAGCAGCTGATGGGAAAAGAACATAGGAGCATTTTCTGAGACCGAGGAGCCAGTGACTGAGTGGATCCCTCATGAAAGGAAAACCATGTGGGTCTCACTGCTGAGGAGAGACTGCTCTACAATCCAGTACCCACTGGTATCAAACCAGGGGTCACCCTGTATGCAGTTCCCTGCATTAGCAGCCCGAGATCTACTTTTGACTTTTTTATAACAAAGGAGATCTTTTAGCTGCTGTGCACCCTTATAGACCTGCACAGGAGGCAAAGGTGTGAGGATAGGAGGATTATAGATGAAGTGGAGATGTGAGCCTAAACCAGAATAAAGCAATACATAGCATGTTGGATGACAACACTGGAAGTTCTCAGGAAGTAAAAAAAGGGAAAGGGGTTCAGACTCCAACTGACGGAGGAGCTTAGAGGACAACGTCTTATACGATGCCTTTGTCCCGCCGGAAACAACTTCACTGAAGTGGGGGAGTCCTCTACAACCTACAAATGAAGAGTGATCCTGATCCTGGGAGAGCTGGGGCACATGCTGGTGACCTCAACAACTGCAAGACACCCTTCTCCTTAATTCTCAGCCACTTCTGCCATTGATCTCAAGATACAGTAGTCTGAACCAGAGTGTGACCCACACCCCACCAACAGAATGAGAAGAAGGTGCAAAAGGCGCATCTCCAGGATTGGAACAGCAACCCCTGCACCAGGTGTAGAAAGTGTGCCTACAAAAACCACTCTAATGTGGTTAGTACATCTTGCTGCTAATGAGGATGCACACAGAAGCACACACACTAGAATATAAATTTTGATCATTTTACTTGTCATTTCAGTGGTCATTAAATTGCCTTTCTGGCCACTAACACACCATTTGTGATTTTCTTTTTGGCCATTCATTCACCCCCCCCCAAAGAAAAAGTAAAAATAAATCATTGTTAGTGTTACTGACCTGCAATGATGATAAAAAGAAATATTAGGTTTCATCATTCATATGCTAAAAAAAGTGAACTTTATTACTATTTTCCCCCAAAAGCGTAGTAATAATACATAATCTGACTGGTATTCAAAGGGTATAATATCTGAATTTGAATTTTATTTTGGTTTTCATGACTAGGACCGGTGCTAATCTAAAAAAAAAAAAAAAAAAAAAAAAAAAAAAAAAAAGTCAATGAAAGTAGAAAAATGTTTTAATATATATTAATTTTATAGCATTTTGTAAACGTAAACAGGGGGTGGCCTTTTCTTTTTCTGTCACTACACAAAAAACAAAGATGCATAAAACTCAGTGATACTTTTAATTATTGCTACGCATCTAACCTCCATCATGGTTAGAAAATAAATTAGTTTGCATGTATTATTTAGAAAAAAAAAAAAAAAAAAAAAAAAGGGATTTTATGCTTTTATCCCTTTGTAAATCATTAAAATTATGTGATTTAACTGGTATTTAAAGGGTTAGAATGATGGATTTGATTGATATTTTGGTCTTGATGAACAGCACTGATGCTAATCTAAAAAAAACAAGTCAAAAAAAGTGGAAATTTTTCTTAATATATATGAATTTTATAGCATTTTGTAAACGTAAACGGGGGTGGCCATTTTTGGCCACGAACAAGCTGAGAGGGAGTTTCTTTTTCTGTCACTGCACAAAAACAAGATGCATAAAACTCATTGATACTTTTAATTATTGCTATGCATCTAACCTCCATCATGGTTAGAAAATAAATCAGATGGCTTGTTTTATTTTGGGGAAAAAAAAAAAAAAAAAAAAATTCGGGGTTTTATGATTTTTTCCATTTATGAGTTCCTAGGATTATGTGATCTAACTGGTATTTAGAGGGTTAAAATTCTGAATTTGAATTAAATTTTGATTTTCATGAACAGCACTGATGCTAATCTAAAAAAATCAAGTCAAAAAAAGTGGAAATTTTTCTTTATATATGAATTTTATAGCATTTTGTAAACGTAAACAAGGGGTGGCCATTTTTGGCCACGAACAAGCTGAGAGGGAGTTTATGTTTTTGCGCTCCCTGCACAAAAACAACAATGCATTATAATCAGTGTTGATGTGAATCAATTACATGCCCCAGACTCTACTATTAATAATACAAGAAATTTCAGTAGCAAGGCAATTATATAAAATTGCGAGATTTGAGGTTGTCTTCCAGCTAGTGCAGTGGACAAACAAACTGGTGTTTAAAGGGTTAAAAATTTAAAAAGTAATAATTATTTTATATTTATGAAAAGAACTGAAGTTAGTTAAAAGCTTTATGCAGAAAAAAAATGGCAAAAAAACAAAAACAAAAAATAATAAAAATTACAGACCTAATCTGTTGGTGGCCACGAACAAGCTGAAAGGGTAGTGATTTTGAACAAGCCCAGAAAACGACACAAAATGGGCCTTTTGCTCATTTTTTGATTTTTGATTCTCAATATATCAGTCATTTTAAAGACTAGTTGCATGAAACTTGGCCAGGATGTTTTTTAGGATTATTTTTAAAATTCAATGATCCCCTCTATGGTGTGGTGTATAGAAAAGGAGACACTCTTTACCCTGATACCTTTTTTGTGCCCATTGAGTTCCATTATAATCATATATTTCAGATATACTGTAATCCTGACATGTTATAATGCTTTTCCCATGAATACCTAATGGATCTAAGCACCTGCCTTCAAAATAAAGGAAAAAAGGGTTTTGGATGAAATGAGCACTCTTATCACCAGATAAAAGCAGAGCTGCAACTTAGACATTTTCAGTGGTTTTGAATGCAGGACCTGGTTATCTTCTTACCTTGGAAAATGCATGACTGTCATGAAACGCTGTGTGGCAGGCCGGAGTAGGACCCAAGGTGCAGACACTCAGACTCGAAGGATGAACTCAAAACTCAGCTTTATTTGCTGGCAGGGGAAAGCATACAAAACTAAACTGGGAAATATAAACTTACACTTGACGGGGAGGCACACGAGGAAACACACAGCTTGAGGGACGACGCGACACTGACTCAGAGAAACACAGGGTTTAAATACACTGGGAAGTAACGAGGGGAATGAGACACAGAAGGAGGGCACAGCTGGGAGAAATCAGGACTGACGAGACAAGGAAGCAAAGCAGGACACATTCACATAAGACACTGACCTTCAATATAAAAACAGGAAACACACACACACCGAGACGCGGGCTTAACACAGGGACCTGACCACACTAGAGGGGATACGCAGGCAGGGACGACGGAAAACAGAGGGAGCACAGAATGAACACTTGGGAAACCAAAACAAACTGTCATAATTCATAATATCAAAAATAAGAGTACAAAATCAAAAACACTGGGTCACCGACCCAGAACCATGACAATGACAATAAAACAGCTAACCACCTTAAAAATGGTCTTGATGTGCTGGGATTCATATAAGAGAGTGGTGTGAATGCTATTGAGAATATATATTGTAAGAACTAAAAACTATATCATTTCTTTTTCTTTTGCAGGTTTGTGGCACCTACTCCACACATAGCTGGCCCATGTCTGCTATATCACATGATTGACATAAGTTGCTACAATGCTTTTGTCCTCTTCACTGCTGTGGAGCCAGACTGGAACAGAGCAAAGCACAACAGTCTGTTCATAGAGCAGGTTGGCAGAGCCCTCACCACCCAGACCATGGTGAAGAGAAGCCACCTGCCTAGAACACCGTTTGTAGCCAGCCAGGTCTTACAAGCCCAGGGCCAAGTGCAGGAGGAGGAGGAGCCTTCCAAAAAGCGGAATCAGTGCGCATCGTGCAAACATTGCAAAAGGATCCTATTCAACTGCTGCAAATGCGATGCCCCGTCTGCAAAATCCATCTGAAAACGATTTATGAATCATGTTATAAAATGTAAATTACATCTTTGTTCAGTTTGTTGTTGAGTTTGTTCAGCTCAGTTCATTTTGTTTTTGCAATAAATTTTCATTGTTCCAAAAATAATAATGCATCCAAATTAATGCTGTTATCAGTTATTGACCTATTCAAGGCTGAATTCATGAGTCCTTTTTATTTGTAAAAACGTCTCTGAAAGGACACAAAACCCAAAGGATAAAACTGTCAGAGGGACCTGAAACATCTGAGGGGGCGAAGATCACATCCGCGCCCCCTCCCAGTGAATACAAAACTGAAGACTGAGGTGAACAGAGAGAGCTAACCTGCATCAAACCTGACTTCCCACAGGTACAGCTCAGGTGGCGTTCTCGGCCTTGCTTGTAAACACCAGCTTGGAGTCGAGATTTCAGGGGCCGCATGACACCGACACCAGGCTCGTGTTTGAGAAGGTGACAACAAACATCGGCAATGGCTACAACGCCAACACAGGTGCGATACACCTGGTCAGCTTAGGGTAAAAGCAGCGATCGGATCATAGCAGGGAGTGTGTGGTTTGTTTCATTTGAAGTATCTCATGCCCACGCCATCAAGAAGTATTTTAAGGCATTTATCCCTTCTCTATGACTGCAGGTATCTTCTCTGCCCCCATCGATGGACTCTACTACATCCGCTTCACCAGGATGACTGGAAACTCCAAGTCCATGCATGCAGCACTGATGAAGAACAGTGAGAACATGTTTGCGGTCCAGGACACGGTGGGACCACACAGCAGCACCTCGAATGGCATGACACTGGTCCTGGAACAGGATGACCGCCTCTGGATCACCCTCTTGAAAAACAGCAGCATCTTTGACCAAGGTCGGCTCAGCACCTTCAATGGCTGTGCTGAGATCAGTGGTTGATTCCCCCACTCCCAAACATTTTGGATCAATCATGCATTGCTTGACCTTACAGAACCGGACTTGCGTCGTTCATAATAACGCCAGACCACTGAGTAACCTTGAAAAAGCTGAACCTGCTGCATATATTGACAACTTTCTGCCAGGTGACATTCTGTTGAGTTTCTCTGTAAGATACAGAGAAAGCGTTTCGTGGCAAACACACTAAGCCTCAGTTACTTTGACACAAAGGCATCTGCTGTGATGCTTCCACCTCTGATGATGTCTCACAAGTATCAGCTATGTTTGTATACATAGATATAAAATTATGGATATGTACTGATAAATGATGACAATAATAATATTTCTGACTAAGTGCACATTGAATCGAATAAGTGAGGCCACCCGGCTGTAGTAAGAACTAAAAACTATTTAATAAAATTATTGGAATCACATCATTTCACATCGAGGTTTTGAGGAGCACGTGTGTGTTTTTCAATGTCTCTTTAAGCAGGTCAAGTTTTTCCTTTCTAATAATTTTATTAAATATTTTTTAATTCTTTCCAGCATCTGGCTTCAAAGTGCAGCAGCTGGTCTCCTAAGCTCAGAGACAGAAGGGCCAAATTAGAGGGACACAGTGCTGAAAGACAAACCCTTCATTAGTTACAAATGCTGTCTCTGTTTATTTCCTGTCAATAGGTTTTAAATTATTTCTAATCAATTGCATTAATCGATCTGTGATTAGCCATCCATGCTGAGCTCTGACAGCTGTGGAAACAGCGTCGTTCCTGAAGTCACACGGTGGTATTCTGATAAATGCAGATTTATTTATCTCAGTCCTGCAAACAGGAAGCAGTAAACAGGATTTTCAGGTCATTAACTGAGGCATGGAAATGTGCGGCCTCTCCTACTTCCTGTCAAACAGCAAGTCTGTCTCCACATCAGATTCCAGGAATCTGATGGGATCTCTCTGCTTTGAATCCTCGACTTCGTGACGACAATCACAAACCTTCAGATTCTGTTTGCTGTCTTGACCCAAACAAAGATGGCTGCCACACAGAGGTTTCTCAGTTTTGATGGGGCAAATGATCAGATTTCACAAACAAACAGAAAATCGTTTATGAAGCTGGTCTTTACACCCATCAAGGATGATATATAAAAAAATCCCAAACCAAAAAATTTCACTTTCATGAATGTAAAAAACCCCAACAAAATACAACGATTTGTACAAATATACACATTTTATTCACACTGTGTCTGTGTGTGAGTGTGTATGTGTGCATGTGTATGTGTGTGTGTGTGTGACAGTGTGAGCTCATGTTTTTCATTTACTCACTTTAAATATTTGATGTTTTTATTAATAAGTAAAAATAAAATATGAGATTCTGTTTTTGTTTACATTTTAAAAGCATCCCAACTTTTCTGGAACTCATTTTAATTTTGTAGTTTTCATTATTGATAAATCATAAAATAATTTTTTTCCTGTTAATGTAAGAAAAAATTCTCGTGTTTGTTAAATACAAATCCATCTGGAACTCCAGATGGATTATTCAGGGAAGGAAACAGGGAGGATTAGGGAACAACTAAAAACTCAGAGGGATTAAAGGTTTAACCTGGGTTTAACTAGTGAAAAGATGAACAAAGCAAAAACTACAAAAAGCACAGCACAGACAATAAATAAGCGTGGATTAAATGTTCTCATTAAAGCTCTCTGGTGACGAGTCTTTGTGTGGAGTGGAAACCTGAGCTCACCTGTGTGAGACGAGCTCGTCTTTCAGTTTTAAAATGTTTGATATTTGCTCAGCGTACGTCATCGTTCTCATTTATAGTAACACATTTATCCAACACAGCTTCAGCTTGAACCCTCTGTAGTCTGAACTTTGACCCCACTCACAAGAACAGCAAATAAGCAACATGAGCTCAATCAGCTCCTCAGGAGCACCTGTCTCAGGTGTGATCATGTGACAGAAAAGGAGCACCTGACGTATACAGAAACTCGTTTATTGTAGAAATGCTCCTTTAATGAGAAGCTCGGAGAAACACAAACTGAACAATAATCAATAAAAATAAGTCATAAATCATCAATAACTGGACCGATGGAAGACTTCTCTCAGCATCCACAGGAGCTTTTATTGTGAAAGGGTTCACTGGTATCCAGTAAAGTCCTCGGACCCGGACCCGGCGGAGTCCGCCTCCGGCCAGCTGGCGGAGGGCGCTGGCTCCCGGTGTCGGGCGGCGCGGTGGGTCGGCAGGTTGGACGGATCCTCCGCGGTGACGGCGGCCGGAGAGGTGGAGCCCTGCCCGGCCCCAGGAGGTCCGGTGGGTCCGGGGGCGAGGACCGGAGACACCTCCGCGCTCAGCGCGGTGACGGGTACGTGACCGTCAGCAGGCAGGTCAGCCATCGATCTGTTATCAGTGGCGTCACCGCCCGTATCGACGTCACACTCGGAGGGCTTTCCCCGGCTGTGCTCGGCCCCGGGGCTCCCGGTCCGGTCCCGGCTCTGACCGGGTCCGGGTCTCCAGATGAGGCTGTAGTACACCGCGAGCACCACGGCGGCCACGGACACGCTCAGCACGTACGCCGCCACTGTGGCCAGCCTCACCCACTTCCGGTTGGCGCTGGCCGCCAGCTGCGCCTTCTTCTCCCCAGTGTAGGTGACCGGTCTGCCGCGGACCGCAGGCCCGAACCTCCGGGTCCAGCTGCGGGGTTCCCGCATGATGGCAGCCGGAGGAACAGGAGGAGGTGTGTGTGTGTGTGTGTGTGTGTGCTCGTGTGGGTGCGTGAGGCCAGGTAGAGTCTGCAGAGTGCACAGGTCCCTCCGTCATCCACAGCTGGACCCACAGCTGGATCCGCAGCTTAAATACGCTCTGTCAAGCTGAACCGGGTCAGCACGGACCGGAAACTATGGTTACGCCTCCAAAATAAAAGCACGATGATTCAAAGCGAGTTTGAAAAGAAAGTTTGAGTTTTGCTCCTGATTGTTTGCTGTGACCAAAAACTAAAATAAAATTTAAAGAGGACAAGAAAATAAAAAATATTTTACTACAGAAAAAAATAATAAATGCACAGCAACAGAAAATCGAATTCCTCCAATCAGATACACCCACACTACACATGCTCAGTTTGAGCCTCTCAGCAGGTACCAGCTGCAGGAGCAAGCCCTCAGAAGGACAGATTGAACCAATCACAGCACGGCATCGTTTAGTCCTCATTTCCACAAACTGTCAGGCACAGATGAACTCACACTGCAAACTAAACACACAGGTTACATTCTCACAGAGACTGGAACATCTGGGACAAGGCTGGTGTCCATGAACAGCAGAGGTCAGTCCTCCTCCTGTAAGTGATAAATACTACCGTCTCACTGCACACACACACATTTCCATAACAACAGGTTCAGTGAGACAAAAACTAAAGATAATCCATAACTCCAAAAAATCTGAATTCTGTGCTGTGACAGATGTGTGAACATTTACAGATGTTTGCACATCTGTCACAGCTGGAAGCTTCATGTGTGAAAACACTGAATAAACTCTGAGAATAATTACGAAGTAAAATTCACACTTAAATTTAAAAAAAGAAATAATAAAAATAACAACCACTGGAATAAAATATATATATAAATTGTTTTTCACACACATACAAACACACACACTTGTTTGCATATCCTGTGAGAACATCTAATTGACATAACCCTTTCCCTAAGCACGTACCCTAACCATCTAAGGCTACGTCCACACTACTGTGTTTTCGTTTGAAAACGTATAGTTTTCTCTCCTATTTGGCCTCCCGTCCACACTGAGACAGCGTTTTCTGCAACGTCAGCATTTTCGGCCGTTTTAGTGTGGACGCACAACTCTTTGAAAACGAGTGAAAACGCTTGGGTGGACGCGGAGCATTTTCAGACGAAAACGCCGTTTTCAGACGAAAACGCCGTTTTCAAATCCATCCAGGCTAGTGTGGACGTAGCCTAAAATGAATGCCTAACTATAACCTAACTGTAACCCTGACACTAAAACCACATTTTGAGCCTCAAACATGCCTTCAAATTTGTGGGGACGGGCATTTGGTCCCCATAAGATATCTAAACATGGTACCAAAACACTCTCTCTCTCTCACACACACACACACACACACACACACACACACACACACACACAAGCTTTGAGATTGATTCACATTTCAAACATCATCAGTTAAAAGTTCAGTTTTATTGATGTCACGTGATTTGAAATCAGAAATCAGTTTTCAGGAATCAGATGGGACTTTATTGATGTTCACATTAATAACATCAACACTTCAGAAATGCAAAAAGAAATGCAGTAAAGCAAACAAACAAAGTTCAGCAGAGAAAGAATCAAAGCAAAGAGATCGCTAGATTTGACTGAAAACTGCTGAAACAGGAAAATCTGAGATTCTGAAAATCATTTCAAAACTGTGAATCAGAGAAGAATACGAACCTGAAACAGTCAATTAACCCAAAGTATCGGTTTAAAATCCTCAGCTGCAGGTATACCAAATTTAAAACAACAGTATGGAAGCAGAACTTCATTTATTTCAGTCTCTGTGATGCTAGATGTGTTTTACTGGAGTGAGCATAAACATACTAAACATCCTAAACATTAAGTGAATGAAAAGCTTCAGAGAACTCATGATCAGTAGAATAATCAATACATCAAATACTAATTACTGATCAGAGAGGTGATGGTATCAGCTTCAACTTCAGGAACATCTGTGGGAGGAAACAGATTCAAACATTAATGACATAAACATGACAAAAATACAGAAATAACAAATCTGTGCTGTTAAGGCCACAGATGAGGATTTATACACACTCATGAGTAAAACAGCATTAATGTCATGTGTTTTAATGCTGTGTATATATATTTAATAGATCAGTTGTTTTAAAATAATAAACACAATCCATAACATGTTAGTGTGAAGAACTTTTCATCAGCAGAAACTATTCAACTCAAACTGATGGAAAATTTGAAAATTGCTAAAGTGTTGTGGTTTAACTTTACAATAGCTGTGGTAATGAATTTAAAACTGATTAGGTTCTTAGGTCTGTAGTGTTATTAAACATTATTTATGATCTTATTATTTGTTCTTTCTGTTTGTAAATGTTTAATTAAAATGCATAAACATTATTTGGACATTATTTATTAGGGTTCCATTAAACCTGATAGACCGTATTGTTTACAGAGCTCTGACTATGTCACTGACTCTTCTCACCTGCGATGTGCACTTCCTGTTCCTGTTCCTCACTCATCCAGGCCCTTTTTAGACGATCCATCCCTAGTCTTTGCCCTCAGCTTGTTCACCTGCGACTCTGCGATGTCGGCCCGCTCCTCCGCCTCCTCCAGCTCGTGCTGCAGCTTGCGTAGTTTTGCCATGTTGATGTTGGCCGCCTCCTCGGCCTCCTCGGCCGCTCTCTTGTAGGACTTGGCCTTCAGCTGCAGCTTGTCGACCAGGTCCTGGAGGCGGGCCATGTTCTTGCGGTCCTCCTCGGTCTGGTAGGTGAGCTCTTTGATGCGGCGCTCGTACTTGCGAACCCCTTTGATGGACTCGGCTCCCCTCTTCTGCTCTGCCTCCAGCTCATTCTCCAGCTCTTTGATGCGAGCCTCCAGTTTCTGGAGCTGCTTCTTGCCACCCTTCATGGCGATCTGCTCGGCCTCATCCAGACGGTGCTGCAGGTCTTTGATGGTCTGCTCCATGTTCTTCTTCATGCGCTCCAGATGGGCGCTGGTGTCCTGCTCCTTCTTCAGCTCCTCAGCCATCATGGCTGCATCTGTGATCGCCTTCTTTGCCTTCTCCTCAGCATTGCGGTTCTCCTGTATGGCTTCCTCCACCTCACACTGCAGGTGTAGGAGGTCTGCTTCGTGCTTCTTCTTCTGGTTGATCAGGCTGGTGTTTTGGGAGTGCAGGAGTTGCATTCGCTCCGTTGCCTCGGTCAGCTCCTGTTCGGCCAGTTTCCGACTTCTCTCAGTCTGCTCGAGTGCGGCTCTCACTTCCTCCAGTTCAGCCTGGATGAGGTTGTTTCGGCGTTCAAGCAGAGCAATGTTTTCTTTCAGGTCATCGTTGCCATGCTGCGTGTCATCTAGCTGCAGCTGAGTGTCCTTCAGGAACGCCTGGAGGGTCTTCACCTGTTTCTGGGCTTCAGCTGCCTGCCTGTTAGCTTGGCTCAGCTGAATCTCCATCTCATTGAGGTCACCTTCCATCTTCTTCTTTACTCTCATGGCTTCATTTCGGCTCCTGGTTTCGGACTCCAGAGAGGACTGGAGTGATTCCACCATACGCTGGTAGTTCCTCTTGGCCTGGTCCATTTCCTCGTCTTTCTCGGCCAGCTTGCGCTCCATGTCAGCCTTCACTTGGTTGAACTCCAGTTGAGCCCTGAGGATCTTGCTCTCTTCATGCTCCAGGGAACCTTCAGCTTCCTCCAGCGCCGACTGTAGCTCAACCTTTTCTTGTTCAAGTTCCTTTCTGATCTTCTCTAGTTCGTGGGCGCTGCGGCCACCTTCTCCCAGCTGGTCAGTGAGGTCTGAGATTTCTTCTTGGAGATTTTTATTCTCTCTCTTCATTGTCTCGAGTTGATCCAGACATTCTTCATAGGCATTCCTGAGTTTGAAGAGCTCAGTGCTCAGAGATCGAGCCTCTTTCTGAGATGCCTCTAACTCACACTGCGACTCCTCAAATTTTTGCTTCCACTCTGCCAAGACTTTGTCAAAGGTTCTTTGTTTTTTGTCCAGTGCTGCGGATGCCGCATTAGATCTCTCCAGGTCCAGCATGAGGTCTTCAATCTCATTTTGGAGCCGGTGTTTGGTTTTCTCAAGGGACGAACACTTTGCGTTCACAGCCTCAATGGCCTCCTCGGCCTCCTGCAGTCTCTGAACAAGCTTCTTTTTTGCTTCTTCCAGCTCCTCAGTTCTCTGGATGCCGTCCGTTTCATATTTGGTCCTCCATGCAGAGATTTCAGTGTTGGATTTAGACAGAGCTCTCTGCAGTTCAGCCTTGGCTTCCTGCTCTTCCTCAAATTGTTCTCGGAGCAGATCACAGTCATGACGAGCAGACTGAACAGCATGGGCGAGAGCGTTCTTTGCCCTTAGTTCCTCCTCCAGCTGTCTGCGCAGATCTTCCATCTGCTGGTTGTACGAGTTCTTCCCTCGAGTAAGCTGTGATATCAGACAATCCTTCTCCTCCAGCTGCCGGCCAAGCTCACCATTTTCAGTGAGGAGCTTGGCCCTCTGGGTTGTCAGCTCATTGATGGTCCTTTGAGCCTCCTCACATTTGCTCTTGTACTCATTCATGTTGTCTTCCATCGTTCGGCACATTTTCTCAAAGTTTGCCTTTGTCTTCACTACATTTTCCATGTTTGAGCACAAGTCATCGAGCTCTAGCTTCAGCTCACTCTTTTCCTTCTCCAGTTTTTGTTTGACACGCTGAAGGTTATCAATCTGTTCTCCCAGTTCAGCGACGGTGTCGGCATGTTTCTTCCTCAGGGTGGCAGCGGTGGCCTCATGTTGCAGGGTTGATTCCTCCAGCTCTCTACGCAGCTTCTGAAACTCAGCTTCTCTCTTTTTATTCAGCTCCACCTGAGCTGATGTGGCTCCTCCAGCTTCCTCTAGACGTTCACTGATGTCCTCAAGCTCGCGGGAAAGATCAGAACGCTGTTTCTCCACCTTGGCCCGGGCTGCTCGCTCAGCATCCAGCTCCTCCTCCACCTCCTCAATTCTTGCCTGGCTTTCTTTGAGCTTCTTCTGGAGCTGAACTGATGCAATCTGCTCATCTTCTAGTCTTGAAGTTATTTGGGTGACCTCAAAGTCTTTCTTCTTGATTTTTTCCTCCAGCTGCTGCTTGTCATTCTCCAAGTCCATCAAGTTCTCCTGGATCAGTTTCAGGTCTCCCTCGAGCTTCCTCTTTGAGCGCTCCAGGTCCATCCTGACTTTCTTCTCTTGCTCCAGCGATCCCTCCAGATCATCCACTTGTTGCTCCAGCTTAGCTTTAGCTTTGGTCAAAGTGTTAGCTTTGTCTTCTTCACTCTGCAGGTCATCCAGAGTTTGCTGGTGAGCCTCCTGCAGCGCCCTCTTCTCTTTGGTTAGCTTTGCGATGTTCTCATCCTGTGAAGCCATCTCCTCCATCAGGTTTTTCACCTTATTCTCTGTAGCATGTTTCTCTTTTTCCACCTTGGCTAACGTTAGCTCCAGGTCATCTATGTCCTTCTTCAGCTCTGAACATTCATCTTCAAGCTTGCGTTTCTTTGCTGTCAGATCAGCGTTCAGCTCCTCTTCATCCTCCAGTCTTTCTGTCATTTCTTTTAGCTTTGCCTCCAGTTGAATCTTACTCTTGATCAGCTGTTCACAGCGTTCCTCAGCATCTGTTAGGGTGTCCTGTTCAGACTGAATCTGAAGGGTCAGATCATTCTTCTCTTGGAGGAGAGTCACTATTTTCTCCTCCAGTTCTTTTCGTCTTGCCTCTGATTTCTCCAGAGTTTCCTTTAGCTTGTTGAATTCATCCTTCATGTTGGCCATCTCCTTCTCAGACTCTGCACTCTTCAGCAGGGGTTTGATCTTGAAGAAGAGTTTCATCCAGGGCCAGTTTTTCACCCCAAGGAAAGACCGAAGGTTCCACTGAATGACCATCAGGGCATCTCTACGTTCCACAAGCTTAATAAACTCCTTCCTCATGAGGAGCCCTCGGGCATTGGCCTGGATCCTGGTGATGATTCGAGAGAGTTGCTCATCTCGCATCTCCTCCAGTGTACCCAGCAGGCCGGCTTTAAAAAAGACTTTTGTGTGACCAAACTTATACTGAGTGTGGTCAATGTCCAGCGATCCTAACAGCTTTTCAGTACTTTTCTTGCAGTCTATGAACTGACCCTCTGGGATGGCGGATGCATTCAAGATCCTGTACCTCTGTTTGAAGTCTCCGTAGAGCACCCTGTTTGGAAAACCTTTCCTGCAAATCCGGATGCCTTCCAGGACCCCATTACAGCGTAGCTGGTGCATCACGAGGCAGTTGTCCATGACTCCTGGAGTTTTCCTTTCATTAGGAATCAGACAGCGGACAAAGTGTGGATGAGTGGTCTTCAGGTTTGTCATCAGCTTGTTCAGGTTTTCTCTGTGAAGCGCAGACACCGTCTGAAAGGAGGAGCCTTTCTTCTTGGCTCCTTTTCCACTTCCCTTGTCTCCTCCATCAGCTCCTGCATAGTTTGAAAACAGAAGACTGAGAAGCTTCAGAGAGGATTTCTGATAAAGACCAACCACTGTCTCATTTAGGGGGTCTTTGTTTTTGACCAGCCAGCCAGCGATGTTGTAGTCCACTGTCCCAGCATAGTGAACAAGGGCAAAATGGGCCTCTGCTTTCCCCTTTGCTGCCCGAGGCTTCTCAAACATCTTGTTCTTACCCAGATGGTTGTCATAGAGCTTGGCCTTGAAGGTCTGGTCGCTAGCTTTGGGAAACATGCATTCTTCCTCCAGAATGGACAGGATCCCCAGAGGTTTCTCAATCAAGTCTATGCAGGCCTGGAGGTCCATGCCAAAGTCAATGAACTCCCATTCGATTCCTTCTTTTTTGTACTCCTCTTGCTCCAAGATGAACATGTGGTGGTTGAAAAACTGTTGCAGTTTCTCATTGGTAAAGTTGATGCACAGCTGCTCAAAGGTGTTGAAATCAAAGATCTCAAACCCGGCGATGTCCAGCACTCCTATGAAGTACTGACGGTGCTGTTTGGTGTCCAGTGATTGGTTAATTCTCACCACCATCCAATTGAACATCTTCTCATACACTGACTTAGCCAGAGCACCAATGGCATAGTAAACTTGGTCCACACTCTGCCCTTTGGTGACATATTCATTTCCTACCTTAACTCGGGGGTGGCAAAGCCCTTTGATGAGATCAGCAGAGTTGAGCCCCATCAGGTAAGCTGATTTATCAGCAGCCTCAGTTCCATCAGGTTCAGCCTGCTCCTCGCGCTGCTTCTGTTTGAACTTCATGTTGCCATAGTGCATAATGGCACCGGTTAGCTTGTAGACACTCATTTTCTCCTCTGGAGTGAAGCCAAGCACATCAAAGGCACCATCGGTGGCCATCAGCTCCTCCGAGTCGTTGATGGAAGCAACTGTTACCTCTCCTTGGGAGATGTAGGAGTAGTCATATGGGTTGTTGGTGATCAACAGCATGTCCAACAACTCTGGCTTCTGATTGGACAGGATCTGGTAAAATATGTGGTAATTCCTTTCGGCCTTTAGCTGAAAGGTAACTCGTGACTTCTCTAGCAGATACGTCTCTATGTCAGCAGACGACAGCTTACCGCTCGTGCCGAAATGGATTCGGATAAATTTTCCAAAACGTGACGAGTTGTCGTTTCTCACCGTTTTGGCATTGCCAAAGGCCTCCAGTGCTGGGTTCGCCTGGATGATTTGATCCTCCAGAGTCCCCTTGCTGCTGTCTTTTTTGCTTGCACCACCAACTGCAGCGATGCTGGCAAAGTACTGAATGACTCTCTTGGTGTTCACAGTCTTTCCTGCTCCAGATTCTCCGGTGATGAGGACCGACTGGTTCTCCCGGTCTGTCAGCATGTACTGGTAGGCATTATCAGAAATGGAAAAGATGTGAGGAGGGGCCTCGCTCCTCTTCCTCCCCCTGTAGGCAGCCACCACTTCAGCATCATAGACAGGAAGCCACTTGTAGGGGTTGACGGTGACACAGAAGAGCCCGGAGTAGGTATAGATCATCCAGGCTGCGTAACGCTCTTTGAGGTTAAACAGCACGGCGGGCTCGTGGAGGAATGTAAACATTGCCATGTCTTCGATTTTATCGAACTTGGGTGGGTTCTGGGGGTGAGTGTCAGATTCCTTAACTGTCACCGTTGTTCCATCTTCCTTCTGGACCATCACCATCCCTCCGTCCTTGCTCAGGATTTTTCCCTTGACATATTCTTCTTTAGTGTCAACTACAAAACATTCAGTCTTGATGTCAAAGGGTCTGGTCTGAGCCTCCAGACGCTCCTTCTCAGACTTCCTCAGGTAAGGAGCAGCCTTCCCAAACTCGGCCATCAGAGAGTCGCCCATGCTTTAGGGTGGAGAACGTTGGCAGTCAGAGGAGAGAACAAACTAAGTGAGAGAGATTTCCTGCTGAAGCTGATGGAGAACTGCAGTCTCCTCACAGCAGGTGATATTTATAAAGACTCTCTGTGGACCAAATTAGGAGATCACAGCTGAACTAAATCTGTCTGATCATGTGAATGCACCATGAGGGCAGATTCAGGACCTTTGGCTGTTAGAGTCCATTTTAGGAAAAGTGAAGTTGTACCGCTTATCTGCTGCTGATAGTCCCGACACGTCTGCATTTAGACTGCATCCTCCCTGGAGCTCATCCTGCATATCCTCCACCCTTTAACATCCAACGTCACAATCACTTAACAAACATTTAATTATATCCTTAGCTATCCTGTAAACGTCTGTTAATATATTAACACAACATTGATATTGCGTTAATATATCATGTATAATAACATGATGATAGCAAATATTAAAACAGTAAGTTAGTGTGCATGTCTTGTTTTTGTGTGCTTCACTGCTGGTGCAGACTCTCTCCACATGTGTGCAGATTTTCCTGTTTTAATGTTAATTAATTAAAAAAAAAATACAGAACAAAAAATTATGGATTAGTTCACTTGATGATATTACTGCCGTCTTTTGTGATGTGATTTATATAAAATCCACTCTAATGTGCCAACAGAATGAAGCAGGAATTTTTAACTGTTTTCCTCCATCCATTAATTCCAGTTCAGGGTTTCGGGGAGCAGTAGCGGTTTTTGATACAGGCGACACGGGCGGTTGCCCGGGGTGGCATCGTGGTGGGGGGTGGCATCACGGGCATTGGCAAAAAAAAAAAGAAAAAAAAAAAGGCTCGTACTCATGCTACCCCGACATCAGCCAGCGCATATTGGGAATGGCATAGGCCGATCGGTTTTCTATCGCCCATTTGCGGAGAGTAAGGGCGCCCTCCGTTTGCGAGGTGCGCCTGCTGCTTGCGGCACAAGGAGGAGAGGGCGGGGCGGCGGGGGATTCTCTGGCTGGCTGGAGCAGCATCTAATAACCAACTCGCAAAATAAAACAAAATAAAAACAAACCAACTACCAGACATTATAATATAGGCTTATAATTTGCACCGATGTTTTTTCGAAATTCTATACGCGAAAAGTGAGCGCGAGAGTCCTCGGTGTGCCTGCTCGCTGCTGAAGTCAAAGTAAACTTTATTGTTATCTCCGCTAGCGAGACGAGACAACGAGGCTCCAGTTACAGCAGTGCAAGTAAACAAACAATATATGTAAGAAGAGTAAGAAAATACATATACACTTTAGGACCAGGGGTAAAGGGATCAAAAACAATTTAAAATTTATAATTTACAGTTTGATGATTTAAAGTCTCACACACAACCCGTCAAAAGGGGAGGGAGGCTTCCAAATAGAGCATAATAATAATCATAATGTTATAAATCTAAGCCCATTATGGATTCATGATTTGAATCCTGGGTTGTGTGAAATCCCAGAAATACACCTTAGACAAAGTGAATCTATGAACTAAGGTGCAGGTCTATTAGGTTATGTTGTGGTGATCCTCGGGTTGGAGGATGGGTGTTCATACTGGAGTGCAAAATTATAACCAATGGAAGATGGACAAGAAAAGTTCAAAGCCATCAGGTCCTCAGTTTAGAAAAAGAAAAAGAAGAAGAGGAGAAACGAGCAAAAGATACAGGTAAGCAGATGTGTCATTGGATAATGGCAGGTCATCCTGAAACAATCAGAATGCTTTATTAATCCCTAAGGAAATGATGTGGGTTACAGTTGCTCCAAGAAGAAATGGTAAAAATAGTAACAGTAACAAACTAAACTCCAAACAATACATTATGTTACAGATTTTACACATTTAAGAAATAGCACTAATATATACAGATCACTAATTTATAAATATCAAGGATTAACAGAGGGGATTATAAATAAATATTAAGAAGATTGATGAGAATATTCCAGAGTAGAAAAGAGTGTGTGTTCAGCACAATATTAATTAGTCAGTGTCAATTCTTGATTTGTCCTGTTGTCATTATATGACGAATTATAATGGCTGTTTGGTAGTCGTTTGCATACTATGCATACACTCTCTCTTCATGTATATGTGTGTTTCTCTGGTGAAATTCAGTATGGTTCCAACAAGTTTTATGTTAATGTACAATCCATAATATGTCGTGTGTGTGTGTGTGTGTGTGTGTGTGTGTGTGTGTGTGTGTGTGTGTGGATGGGTGGGTGGGGGCACCGGAGGGAGTGTTCGCCCAGGGCACCAAACAGGCTAGGACCGCCACTGTCGGGGAGGCTGGAGTCTATCCCAGCTGTCTTAGTGCAAGAGGTGGGGTACGCCCTGGACAGGTCGCCAGTCTGTTACAGGACAACCATTCACACTCACATTCACACCTGTGGGAAATTTAGAAACTGCGTGTGTTTGGACTGTGGGAGGACCTGAGAGAACCCACGCAAACCCAGAGAGAACATGCAAACATGCAAACTCTTTTGAAATTAATCATCTTAATTTCATCACCCGTGGAGGAGATACATGAGAAACATAAAATTACAGAAATGCACAAAATTAATAACTTAACATTTAAAGTCATTTAAAGTCTCAGGATGTCTCATCAGTTCAGTCTGATCAGATAAAAAATATCAAAAACCTTCACAACTTAAATCTTCAGTGAACTGAGCTCATATAGGTCCACTTAGCCCACATTTCCTATCATGCTTTGCAGGGATTATGATGGGACTGTTATGTGTCCATTCAGAGCAGCTTAAAGATCTGAACATCACCTCGATGCTGTTAGTGTGACACACCGATTAATCACAAAAGTCTTCGTGTTTCCTGAACAGCAGCAATCAGAGCTGAGAGTGAAACTGAGAAACGCAACTTCAGTGTGACTGAACATGAACTGAGCCCAAGTCCTTCAGCTGCTTTAACCTCTGGACTCGGGTCGCGTTAATCTGTGATATGCAAGCGAGCTGTGATGGGCTCGAGTGTCTGCGTCTCTTTATCTGTGGCAGTCGAGGCTCCTCGGCCTCCAAATAGAAACCCAAGACTCTGGAATCAGTTTTTATCTGCAGCACGAGGATGAACAGCCGGCTGGCAGCAGCACAAGGAATTGCTCTGAACCTCAGTGATCTTTAAAATGAACAGATTAATAATCCTTCTGAAACTTCTGAACCAGAGGAAATCCAACAGGAATCATATCCGACTTGTTTTTCCCAAAGTGAGGTCCTGAAACCTAGTTTGTTTCAGAGCTACAGAGGGTTGTAAAGGACAAAACTCACACTGGAGGAAGAGACAAGGGCTTTAAATGTTTTACAAAGGTTGTTTGAATGTATGTGTGTAGGTGAAACTGGAACACTGAGACTCTGAGCAGCGTTCATGATATTTAAATCCAGTTTCAGCTCAAAGAGGAAGAATAAAAATGAAAACAGTTTGAGACGCAGTCAGTATCGACTGAAAACCCAGTGCTGAAAAATGAAGCCAGTTAAAACCGCTTTCAGCCACTGAGCATATAAACTTTGGATGCTTTTAATCAAATCTGAACATTTCTAACTTTTATTTGTCTAAAAGTGATAAAACGTTAAACTCCAAAGACTCGGATTTTAAGTTTTAGGTACAGAACTTACCACATAGTCTGTGGCCTTTTAATTATGATTCAGCATCTCTGAGAACGTCATCAGTGCAGCAGGTTTGCACGTGAATATTCAGAACTGCATTTTAAGGCCCAAGGCTCAATCTGAGGAGCAGAAACCAGCACCTGCATTTAGAGACCAGGATCATCTTCTACCTGTGATTACCTGTGTATACCACACCTGCCCACAGCTGTCACACACCTGAAAGTGTGAAGATATTAAACTGGCCTCATGAAATATATTAAAGTTAGTGTCGACAAAAAGAAACAACCAGAATTTAAAAAGAAACAGTTGAAGTGAAGAAAGCAGCGTGATACACATACAGACACACACACACACACACACACACACACGTGTGTGGATGATCTGATAGGCTGTTCTCTCAGAGCTGGTTGGGGTCCTGCAGGTCTCTGAGCTCAAACACACACCTGTAAATCAATGAGTGCAGACTTTTGTCTTTGGACAGGAGCTAATCATTGAGGAAGCTGAGTGGCATCTGACATCTCTTATGCCCTCATGAGGAGCATGTCAAAAGGTTCTAAAACCTGAGAGCAGGGCGCCAGGCTCGAGCTGCTGGGAAGTATTTCAGGACTCTGTGGCTGTTTGCCTGTTAAACTGAAATCTGTTTGGAAAAAGAGGAATTTTTAAGACTTGGCTGTTGTTAAAATAAAAATCTTGGACTTTATTTCGTTTTTAGTAATAAAAAAGCTGAATTAAACCACTCAAAGCAAAACAGTGATGAGCTGTTATTTAAAAAAAACAACTTTGTGTTTTTTTGAATTAAAGCAACAATCTTTGTAATTTTCTCATTTTGATTCTTGTTATGATGTTTTAACGTAACTGGATTAACACGCACGTCATGTCCCCGTTTTAAATTTAGAAATCATCTAGATTTCCCACCTAAAGAGTTAACATCAGTAACAGGTCAAGTTTGGACTTTGTGAGGGAGCAGCCAGACGTTTGGCTGTGATGGTGTTTTCTCTGTGTCAGGATCCATTTTTCCATTTATTAAAAATATTTATAGGACTCAACAAAGAGACAAATGGGAAAAGACAGAAAGGTTAAATAAAAAGATTTAATCTGCATCTTTTGTGCAAAGTCACATTGAAACTGTGCAAAGCTTCAAAATAAACCGATCGACGGGAGGAAGAGCTCATCATCATCAACCTCACGGGGTAAAACATTTTCCCGATGAAGAGCTTTAAATCCAGAGCTGACCCTCTGCTGATCTCTGCTGGGCAGCATTGATCAATTTATTGGTTGTTTATTGGCTCTGATACAGAGAGAAACTTCTTGTAGCCAGAGGATCATCTCTGGCTCTGCTGAAACGAAACGTTTTCACTCGTTTGTTTGAAGCTGTTCTGCACCCACAGCTCTGAGCTGATCATTATTATTCAGCTGTGTTTTAAAGGTTTGACGTCAGCTGTAAAATTACTGAAATGCTGTATAAACTAGGATCTTTGAAAACATGTAGGAGCCTGAAATGTTCTAAAGTTTAAATTCTCCATTTTAAAAACACTCGCCCCAGAGCAGCACCAACAGCTGTTCAGCAAGTCTGGCCAAGCAGAGATGAGCTGATGCGCAACCGAGCCACAATAAGAGTCTCCCAGCTGAGTCTCAGATGTCTTCGGAGGAATCAGGGTTGGGTTCGGGCGAACCTCTTCAGATAGGTCTCGGGTGTTCAGCAGAGTGACATGCGTTTGCGGTGCTGCTCCACCAGAGGAACAAGGCAGCGCGTTGAGCCAGCCTGCAGCATGAACGGGTGCTCCAGCAGGTCGGTGGCGCTGCTCCTCTGCAGCGTGTCGCGGGTCAACATGCAGCCCAGGAAGTCCTTCAACACGGGAGACACCTGGACACAAACACAGTGACATCATCAGCGACTGTCAGGATGAATGATTACATCATCATCAAATGCTACAACTAATCTGGGCCCACGACCATCAGCTAGCTGGTTAGCATGTTAGCATTTTTGTAACTGATGTTCAGAAAAAATCTGATTTTGTGTTTTCAGATTTAACTTACATGAAAAGATAAAATTTAGAAGGACCCTTATATGTATGTCTGTTGGTCCTCAAAGCATGTTCAGGCCTCGGGTCCTCACTCCATATAAAAATAAAACTAAGTGTGTGTGTCTGACCCGCTGGACGTTCTTGACGCTTGGCGCTGTTTCGTCTCGCAGCTTCTTCATTGCAGTGATGGGTGTGTCACTGAAATACGGTGGCTCTCCATCAACCATCTCCACCACCATGATTCCCAGAGACCAGATGTCCACCTGAAAACAGGAAATGGTCAGACCTCAAAGGCATGCTTTCAATTTGTGTGTGTGAATGGGTGGATGACTGAATGTAGTGTAAAGCGCTTTGGAGTCCATAGGGACTAAGTAAAGCGCTATACAAATACAGGCCATTTTTTTACCATTTTAATTTGAAATAAGACCTGGAAACTTAACTATTTGATGTTTTTTTTTTTTAGTTTTCATGTGAAACTGTGATTGGTTAATGAGAACTGTGAGTATCAGTTGCTGTAAATATAAATGTGATATTTGTTTAACCTTGTTCAAACTGAGGTTTGGACTTTTGTTTAACTCTAAGACTTATCCTAAGACTTATCCAGCTTTTTTCCACCGGTTTAATCGACTCATTAAATTATTTGGCAGGAACATCCCTCATGTGCTCGTCTTTACCTCGGTGCCATACGGCGTTTTGGCGATCACCTCAGGAGCCATCCAGTATGGGGTCCCGACCAGAGACTTTCTCTTTGGGACTTCTTTGCTGATCTGAGCGCAGAAACCAAAGTCGGACAGTTTGATCTGCAGCAGGACCCAAGAAGGAATTTCATAGATTTACTAACAGAAAACCTCTGAGAATCATTTTCCAGCTGTTTGTGTGACCGATACTCAGCAGTATTTCAGTCATATCTGACTGAGGCTTGATTAGTCACTGTTATCAGGATCTGAATACTTTATTAATCCCAGAGGAAATGATGTGGTCACAGTTTCTCCAAGACAGCAAGGACAAAACTAACAAGTTAAAGGTCATGAAATAATGCAAAATATTATATTACCAAATAGCTCTAATATACACAAAATTAAATATAGATAGAGTTCAAGTTGAGGTGTCCCTCATACTGGCGGTTATTTTCTCTGCAGAGGGTGTGCAGGTATTTAAGGTGTGCAGGTATTGGACTGTGTACGGTGCTTTAGATGGAGGAGTTGTACAGAGATATCCACAGGCAGGAATGATTACCTGTGTCGTTCAGTGGTGCATTGTGGGTAAACTCAGTGTCTCACCGAGGATGCTACTGTGACTGGCTAGTGCATCATGGATTGGCTGGGAGGTGTTTTCCAGCACTGTCCTTTAAGTGGACATGAAACACCACATGTATAATGTACACCACTGAGCCCTGCTCTCATATACTGCCAAATGTAACTATCTGTGAAGCTGGATTTAAGGTATACATGTTTAACTTTAGAATGTGTTTAGCGCCATCTTCTGTCAGTACAGAATATGATGTCACTAGGTTGGTTGCAGCTAATAGACTCACATTAGTTTATGTTAGCTAACTAGTGACAGAACTGATAACTCAGAGGAAAATAAGGACGCTGAAACTAAAAATCAGTCAGCAGTTTTGTGCTGACGCCAGCTGATTGCACAGCGCGGTACACCTGTCCAGACGAGGAAACGAGACGAGTGTCGGACTCCAGATTGTCCATCTGGTTACTTAAACAGGTTCTCCTCCACCCTGTCCTTATTAATAAAGTGTTCTGCAACCTCTGACAACTAACAAGTGGATTTCCTATTTCATTGCAGCTAGCCAAACAACAAAGAACCACTGACTGCTGATAACACAGAGAGTGAAAATGGACAGTATATCACTGTTTTTAACATAAACTCATTGTTGAAGCCAGGGGCTGCACAAAAATGACCCTTAGACTCTGAACATGTTCTAAAAAATTTTAACTTCCAGCTTGAATCCAGCTTCACAGTTACATCAATGACAGTTGACATCAGGGCTTCATGATTTAGACTGGCTTTTATAATGTAATGTTTCATGGCCATTTTAACTTGGATAACACATTTTACTGGCCTTGCAGATCAGTTTATTGAGTTTGTTGGCATTTGAGTTTTGACTAGCTAATAACCTAAATAATCTGGAAAAAAGATGCCTGATCCTGGTGACCAGCAGGAGTTGTTTTCTTTACTGTAAAGTAGTACTGGCAGTCATACAAACTCTAATGAAAATTATTAGAAACCTCTTATCAATCAGACAAAGACAGACATGTATTGGTACATGTCTGTCTTTGAGATTATAAATAGTCTTTAATTATTTTAGTATTTTTTAGTATTTATAATTTATAATATTTTAGAAACTGTAATGTCAATGTCAAACTTTAAAAAGATAGAGATGGTCCTCATTAGGCATTTTTGGATTTAGGGTACTCATTATGTGATAAACACAAGTTTGTGTGAATTCTCTGTATCAGTTGATAATCCAGGTTTAATTTTTAAGAAGTAAAAGACTTCAGGGTTCTGTAAATGAACGATGTCAAAGATGTCACGAAGAAGAAGGGTGTTACCCTCCCATCCAGGGTGAGCAGGATGGAGTCGCTCTTGATGTCTCGGTGGATCACGCCCTGAGAGTGCAGGTAAGACAGCGCCTGCAGGACCCCCTCACAGACCGTCGCTATCTGCTCCTCATTCAACCTGAAACACAAAGAAACATCATGGTAAATGGCCTGTATTTGTATAGCGCTTTACTTAGTCCCTATGGACCAAGGGGTGGATTCAGTCATCCACCCATTCACACACTGGTGATGGCAAGCTACATTGTAGTCACAGCTGCCCTGAGGCACACTGACAGAGGCAAGGCTGCCGGACACTGGCGCCACCAGGCCCTCTGACCACCAAACAGTAGGCAACGGGTAAAGTGTCTTGCCCAAGGACACAACGACCAAGACTGTCGGAGCCGGGGCTCGAACCAGCATCCTTCCAATTACAAGACGAACTCCCAACTCTTGAGCCACGATCGCCCCATGAACACAGAGAACATCTCCCAGACGACACACCTGAGAGACTTCCAGCTCACCTGGTCTCACTGACGATGTGGGTTAGAGCGCCACCTTGCAGGTACTCCATGATGACCCACAGCTCATCCTCCACTAGAGCGCTACGGTACATCTCCACCACATTCTGGTGCCGGTAGTCCCTCATGATCACCACCTGAGACATATGAAATGAAGATCAGTCGAACTGCAAACAGGTAGATCTTCGCCCACCTCACCACACCTGTACCTCATTAAAGAGCAGCTCTCGCCGTTGCTGCTTCCTGAGGTCCATCATCTTCACAGCCACCTGTCGCCCACTGTACTTTTCCCGGGCGATGCAAACCACGCCTGTGGACCCCTCTCCAATCTTCACAAAGTTCTCCAAAGTCATCCTCGGGTCGCCAGGGTCCACCACCATCTGCAGTGCCTCCTTGAACTGCTCATGGGTCACCTTTGGAGGACCGCCGTCGGACCCCGCCTGCTGGTTGGAGGCGACTGCGTGACCTGGGGAGCCGGTTGGGGAAGGGCGGGGCTGGGAGGGGCTGTCCTCAGTTGTTAGGTTTGGAGATTTGATAGGAGCATTCAAGGCAGAGGATGGGCGAGGCAGCCTCTGAAATACAGCTCTACCTGTGATGATGGGACTGCTGGTGCTGTTAGGAGGGGGCAGGAGACGGGAGGAGGGTGAGGCCAGCTGATGGAGAAAAAAAGAGACACTGAGTTAAAGCTTCAGGTGTTTCCCCTTTCTATGCTACTCTGTGCTAGCAGTTTTTTCCTGTTCAGGTCAGGCTAGGCTAGCTGTTTACATTTCTATAGTCTGTATTTATCCTAAGGTAATATATCTGCATTTTGTATCGAGCCATTTCCTATACTTGTTCTAATCAGATGTGTTGATGCTAGCCCGTGTAGCTTCACATGGTTTGGTCTGTCCTCAGCAGACTCATTCTAATGAATTTGTTAAAATAGTGGAAGTGATCCAAACACTGAGTCTCACCTGGAGGTCATAGGACGAATGCGGTCTTCTTGAATTTTCTCTGGATGAGAACAGCAGGTCAGGCAGGTGACCCACAGCTGGTCTTAGCCTCACCTGGTGCCTATCGGTCTCCACAGTGTAGGAAGCTGTCCTATTTCTTAGTTCCGCCCCCTCACTGCGGGCGTACAGTCCACTTGGTTCACCTGTCCTCTGAGGTTTGTCTAGTTTAAGGGGTGTGGTTTCAGACGAGGAATCCACCTGGCAGGTAGACTTGGCTCTCTGCAGGGCCCCGTTCAGTTTGGGGCTGCTGCTGTCGCTGCGCACCTGTCGTATCCGGTCCTGCCAGTAGGTAGAGCTCCCACCACTTTTCACACTCCCGCCACGGCGACTTAGCTCCTCATACTGGTACGACTCGTCCTCGGCCAGTTCTCCCAGCCGGCCCATCGATCGGGCACGTTTCCGTGCCGACGGACTGCTCCGGCGCAGAGAATTGGAACTGCTGACGGACAGACGAGTCATCTCAGAGATCACATGACTGATGTAGTCTCCATGGCCGATGAAGCTGCCGCGAATGATGGTCTGCAGAAGAAACCAAAACAAATCAAAGTAACTCCAGCGGCTCGGAGCACCACCGCACCGCTGCACTACCCTCACAGACTTCCTCACAGGACCACATGTCCTCTCTTAGCAGCCAATCATCTGCTTTCCCTGATCCACAAAGACTCAGTGAAGCTCCTCCTGACCTTCTCCATCGACCCTCTCAGAGCAAACATCACATGTGCAGAGCTCTTCCTCAGCATGAATGCACACTGCTGCTTGTTCACCTATCGATTTAACCTTGGACACCTCGTTCCTGTGTCTTCATGGTATCATCAGCTTCATCCCTCTGTACTGCACATCACCATGTTCTCAGACCCGGTAGATTTGTTCTTCATTTTCATCATCCTCTCACCACCCACCGCCCTCTCCTAGACCTCCCCATACCTGCACAGGTGCGTCATTTGGACCAACCTCCTTTCCACTCTTCATCACTGCCTTCGCTTCCTCCTTACTAATTTTCTGCAATTCCTGAGGCCCTCACTAACTGTCCATCTGTCCTTCAGTCGTTAGCACATTTCTGCTCTTACTCACTCTGTCCTCCTTACGTACAGCTCACTATAAGCCCATTCTTTTTTCTCTTTGCTGTACATCTGCCTACTTCCTTCATCTCTCTGACTCTCCCCCTTTTACTTTGCTAATATCTTCTTTTGAATACCTTCTGTACTTCCTTATTCCACCACCTAGTCTCCTCGTCCTCTTTCCTCAGTCCAGATACACAAACACCTTCTTGGTACTCTCACATCATCCGAAACTCTCTTGGTGGCAGGACAGAGAACTCATCCTGAACTCTGAGCACTATACTACAGCTACTAGTACTGCTGCTGCTGCCACTACTACTACTACTACTACTACTATTACAAATAATAATGATTATAATAATAATAATGATAATAATAATATTAATAATACCATGACCCTTAAATCTGTAAGATACCTGAGGTGATCGCCAAGAGAAAAACAAATAAAAATTATTGTTTGGATACATAAAAAACGATGATTTCTACCAAAATCATCTGCTGAAGCATTTTTCAACTTTTCATATTATTATTATTATTATTATTAGTAGTAGTAGTAGTAGTAGTAGTAGTAGTAGAAGTAGTAGTATTACTAGTAGCAGCAGTAGTAGTATTTTTGGTTTGAAAATATGAAATGCCATTTAAAATCAATGTTTAGTAATCAACTAAATAAACAGATGAGACGGTGATGTTGTGAGCCTGCCCTTTAAACCCTTTAAAATGGGATGGGTGAGTACACAGTTGCTCGCCTGTTTATGTATTCATGTTTACATGTATGCATCAGCATCATTTTAACAAGAAGTTTTATCCACCAGAGAACAAAAACAATGACTGACGATTTCATGTTTACATTAGTTTTATTAGTTTACCAGGTAAGCTTAGCGTAAACTGCGGGTGATACAGGTATATAATACATGAGTACTCGGTGATAAACTACAGCTACAATATTAAAGAAGAAAAAAAACTCCAAGTACTGCAGAGTTTTGAGTTGGTACTAATCAAATTAAACTAAAGATTAAACACCTTGTTTCAGACTGCTGCTGCAGACAGAAGGAATCAGGAAGTTTATTCTCAGATTTACAGTTTGTGTTTGTGGTGCAGCTGAAAGATTCAGATTCCTTTGTTTTAAATGCCATTCGCTGTCAGCCATATGGCATATGGTCTCCTGCTCATCCCACTGAGCTAAACCGATGCCCGAGGACAGTGGCGGTCCTAGCCTGTTTGGCGCCCTGGGCGAACACTCTCTCTGCCCCCCCCCACACACACACATACACACACACACACACACAAAACATGTTAAGGATTGTACATCAACATAAAACTGTTGTCCACACACACATATGAAGAGAGAGAGAGTATGCATAGTATGCAAACAGCTACCAAACAGCCATCATAATTCGTCATACAATGAGAACAGGACAAATCAACAATTGACAATGACTAATTGATATTAAAATCTGTAACATAATGTATTGTTTGGAGTTTAGTTTGTTACTGTTACTATTTTTACCATTTCTTCTTGGAGCAACTGTAACCCACATTGTTTCCTTAGGGATTAATAAAGTATTCTGATTCTGATTGTTTCACGATGACCTGCCATTATCCAATGACACATCTGCTTACCTGTATCTTTTGTTCGTTTCTTCTCCTCTTCTTTTCTCTTTTTTCTAAACTGAGCACCTGATGGTTTGAACTTTTCTTGTCCATCTTCCATTGGTTTTAATTTTGCACTCCAGTATGAACACCCATCCCTCAACCAGAGGATCACCACAACATAACCTAACAGACCTACACCTTAGTTCACAGATTAACTTTGTCTAGGGTGCATTTCTGAGATTTCACACAACCCAGGATTCAAATCATGAATACATAATGGTCTGGATTTACAACATTATGAATGAAATGTGCTCTATTTGGAAGAAGCAGGCTCCCCTCCCCTTTCGACGGGTTATGTGTGAGACTTTAAATCCTCAAACTGTAAATTATAAATTGTTATTGATCCCTTTACCCCGAGTCCTAAAGTGTATATTTATTTTCTTACTCTACTATATTTATTGTTCGTTTATTTGCACTGCTGTAACTGGAGCCTCGTCGTCTCGTCTCTCTATATGCTGGACTGTATGTAGCGGAGATGACAATAAAGTTTACTTTGACTTCAGCAGCGAGCAGGCGCACCGAGGGCTCTCGCGCTCACTTTTCGCGTATAGAATTTCGAAAAAACATCGGTGCAAATTATAAGTCTGTATCATAATGTCCGGTGTTTTCGTGTTTGTTGTTTTGTTTTTATTTTGTTTTATTTTGCGAGTTGGTTATTAGATGCTGCTCCAGACAGCCAGAGAATCCCCCGCCGCCCCGCCCTCTCCTCCCTGTGCCGCAAGCAGCAGGCGCACCTTGCAAACGGAGGGCGCCCTTACTCTCCGCAAATGGGCGATAGAAAACCGATCGGTGCCTATGCCATTCCCAATATGCGCTGGCTGCCGTCGGGGTAGCATGAGTACGAGCTTTTTTTTTTTTTTTTTTGCCGATGCCCGTGATGCCGCCCCCCATCACGATGCCGCCCCGGGCAACCGCCCGTGTCGCCCGTATCTAAAACCGCTACTGCCCGAGGAAGTATTGATACAGTAAAGACGTTTTTACATGGTGATCCATGACGAGGAACCACAGTCACTGTGAAGGACCCGAGACTCTGGGAAAGTTCCTGAAGGTACTTGGGATTGGTTCTGATCTGCGCAGAAAGCTGTGATTGTCGTTAATGTCGCTGCTCATCAATAAATCAGCTTCTTCATCAGCTTTCTGATGTTCAATGAGACGCACCGCTTGGACCAGCGCACGCAAATACGCGATCGATACAATCGACTGATCCGCCATCGTGCTGGCGTCGGTACCTGATCATCAGACACAGGTCCATTACATTTACAGCAGCCTTGAGAGATTATTGAAATGATCCATCCCACCTTTTTGGGTCCTAGTTCAACATTGGTGATCCTGGAGGGGTCTACCAGGGGGCGTGGCCTCTTCAGCGTGTCGATGACGCTCTGCCACTGCGGTGGCAGCCCCACGTAGCATCCTGAGGTGACGTCAAAAGACGTGTGGACGCGGTGCTGGAAGTCCTGTGGCGCCGAGATCTCCAGCCTGTGCTTCTTCCTGCGCCGGAACATCAGTACCGAGGCGTAGATGCAGTGGCACCAGCCAGGTAGTGAGAGCTGAGGGAAACAACAACAACAATACTGGTAATCAGACGCCGACATGATGGACATCTTACAAACATTCACACTCAGGGAGACAGAGCACTGACAGCTCCTATTCCTGCTCAGGTGAGTCACCTGAGCAGAGTCACATGACCTCACCCTCCCTCTCAGAAACCGACCAAACAGCCCAGGTGGCAATCTCACCTGGCTGCATGAGTAAAAGGGCGCTGACCTGAAACTGACTCTGAGTCACTCTGCAGTTTTGATTTGCTGAAACTTTATTCAGAACAACAAAAACTGACATTTTCTGAGGCGCTCACGGGCCACCAGCTCGGAGCTGTGATTATCAGCTCAGTCTGTATTTTTAAATCAGGCTTTGTTGTTTAGAATGAATCCAGTGCTCCTGTAACCGTTACTAAACACAGCATGCTTTTATTTTGGTGGGCAACTGTTCCAGGCTTAAACGTTCAGCACATTCTAGTAAGAAAAACCTGAACTAAAGGTTTACATTTACCATCCATCTGAACTTCACATTCAAAACAACTGCTTATAAGTCTGCTCCCATGACTCTGTATAGTTTGCATACGCTCATCATCCACGGCACTGGGTTCATACGATCGTTATTAGTGCATATGCATCGCCAACCATCATGGTATTTAGGCATGATCAACACAACCTGCTGGCATTCACACTGAGCATCAGAATGATGAAGAAAGGTGACCTAAGTCACTTTGAATATAGCGTAGTTGTTTCAGAATCCACCAACCTGCTGGGATTTTCCCACCAACCATCTCTGAGTTTACAGAGAAGGTCTGGAACAGAGAAAACAGGAGGTCACATAAACACTTGTTACAATCAAGGACTGCAGAACAGCATCTCTGAACCTTGAAGCAGATGGGCTACAGCAGCAGAAGACCACACCAGGTGCCTGTTGAGCTTGTAAATCTGAACCATGAAGAGTCAAAGCAGCTCTGAAGGAAAAAGGATCTCCAACCAGTTAATTAGAAAGCTATACCTAATAAAGTGGTTGGTTGATTGTAATTTATAATCTAAAAGTGAAAAAAAGCCACAGAGTTATGGCCTGGGAGGTTAGGGTCGTGCTTTTGTTTTACATGAAACTGTGGTGTCTGTGTCATCAGAGCGTTGGTGTTGATGTGACTCAGCTTTCAGGTTAATCCAACATTAATCTGGATTCTTGTGTCACAGCAATCTGATCTGTGGATTAGTTCCTGCATGCCAAGGTTATGATCATTAACTACAACCAAAACAAAAACAAAACATGTTTCCTGTGAAACAAAATAGATGTTTTGACATCGGTCGCTGGCCAGCTGCCAGCTCTATGCTCATTAGGCAGTCATGTATGTTTTGCCACATCACCTGGTGAGGCAGCAGAAACCATACCTGCACATTCAGACAGATGCAGTTTAATGTCCTTCTGTGCCTGAGACATAATCATCTTATAGAAAAGTCTCTGTGTGTTTGTCCACTAGAACCCTTTACAATCAACTTACTGAATAAAAAAAAGATTTTATGGTTTTTAGTATTTAGTACTGGTTTTCAATCCCAAGCTCAAATTTACTGAACATAAAGATTTTAAGAGTATTTAAAGCAGTCACACAAACATCCTCCTGTAGCCCAGCTCTGACAAGAAGGAAAATAGAAATCCTGTTTGGTGACATCATTGTCATATCTTAAGAAGATGTGATCTAATGTGAGAGTTTCAGAGTTTAGGTTGAAATATAAATGAAGGACAACCCTTTTCAACAAAACAAAACAAAATATGAAAGTTTTCTGCACTGAACGCCTAGCCAAAAGGACAATTTGTCAATACAGAAGTATCAGGAAGTACTGATGAAGTACTGGGGAAGCACTGATGAAGTACTGGTGAAACTCAGATTCCCACAGGGCTCTGGTTCAGGTGTTTTTATTCCAAAACCTAATCTGATCTTCTGAGATGTTCATCCAGATGAATGCCCTCTACAACTTGATAACTAAAAAGACTAATGAACGAATTAACTTAATGGACAAAAATTCTGGTGCAGTAAATGAATGGAGGTGAAGGTGAAGACTTTGGTGACTTCAGGATGTCTGTTCTGCTACAGGCTATCGCCTCGAGCTCATTATGGGGCAGTTTACAGTTCAGTGTGAAGATGCTGGAATGAAAATTAGCATCTCCAACTCAGTGGCCATGGAAGGGTGGAGTCCCCTCTGTGGAATGGGTGATGGATGTATGGATTGATGGATAGATGGGTGGTCGGATTGGCTGGTGGGTGGGTGGTGGATGGATGGATGGATGGATGGATGGATGGATTGGTCAGTGGGTGGATGGATGGATGGATGGATGGATGGATGGATGAATGGGTGGATTGGTCAGTGGATGGATGGATGGATGGATGGATGGATAGATAGATAGATTGGTTGGTGGGTGGATGGATGGGTGGATGAATGGATGGATGATGATGGATGGGTGGATGGATTAGTGGGTGGTGAATGGATGGATTGGTGGATGGTTGGATGGATGGATTGGTGGGTGGGTGGGTGGGTGGATGGATCGATGGATGGGTGGATGATGATGAATGGATGGGTGGATTGGTCGGTGGGTGGATGAATGGATGGATGGAGCATGAAAACTGTTAAGAACTAAAATAAAATTAAACAATAAGAATTTGAATGAAATGAGCTGTGGGAAGTGAAATTCAACAGTAACCTTGTTTACAGCGGAGCATGGGCACGTATTAAACCTCTCACATGGTAGTTATATGCACTTTAAATATATTTCATTGTAGTTCTGTTCTCCTGGTTAGTGTGTGTTTATTGTAGATTTGGTTCTTAGACTGTTGCGGTTTTAAGTTTTTTAAATTTTTCTGGTAATTATATTTATGTGTTATGGATGTAAACTCCCAACCGGGGACAAGGATTCATACTCAGTGTTTAACTGTGTTAAATTGCATCATCATTATTAAACAACAGCAATAATAATACACTCTGCTACTATAAAAATTATTTTATGTCACGTTTGTTTTCATTGATGCATTCTTTTACATTTGTGCTAATAAAGTTTGAATTGAAGAATAAGCAGGGTGTGTGTGCAGCCTTCATCATACCTGGATGAACAACTGAAACGTGTCACCAGTTTCATCTTCATCACACATCACACCAGTGAGGACCGAGCACAGCGTCCACAAATGGTCTGAAAGCCAAAGCGCTCACACACACACACACACACACACACACACACACACACACACACACACACACACACACACACACACACACCTGTCTCACCTGTGTGTGAGTTGGTGTCTCTCCACCTCAGGTAAAACCGGGTCCGGTCTGCTGCTGATCAGATGACTCCACCTCAGCCTGAAGGGAACAAGAGAGATGATGAGGCACAGAGCCTGCTCCTCCTCCTCTTCATCAAATATCATCATCATCATCTATTCTCCTCCTCTGACTGACCGGATGAGATTGCTCCACATCCTCCTCCGCACCCTCTCAGCAAACAGGGGGAGGAGGAGCTGTTAATCAGCTTTCACCTTCCAGCTGTTTATGTTTCAGGCAAGGGGTGGAGCCAATGGTTGACCCAGTACATACACAGACAGGGCTTACCAACCTGTACAGGTGGCTTGTTTGAGTATTTAAAAGTAGAATGGGAGGAAGATCCTTCAGTCTTCAGGCCCCTCTTCTGTGGAACCAGCTTCCAGTTTGAATTCAGGAGACAGACACTATCTCTACTTTTAAGATTAGGCTTCAAACTTTCCTTTTTGCTAAGCATATAGTTAGGGCTAGATCAGGTGACCCAGAATACTCCCTTAGTTATGCTGCAATAGGTGTAGGCTGCGTGGGGATTCCCATGATGCAGTGGGTGTTTCTTCTTAACTCACCATGTGTTTATAGACCTCTCTGCACTGAATCATACTTGTTATTAATCTCTGGCTCACTTCCACAGCATGTCTTTGTCCTGTCCCCCGTCCGTCTCTGAGCCTGGTTCTGCCGGAGGTTTCTTCCTGTTAAAAGGGATTTTTTCTTTCCCACTGTCTGCAAAGTGCTTGCTCATAGGGGGTGAGCTCTCTGTATCTGTATTATTGGTCTTTACCTTACAATATAAAGTACCCTGAGATACTGTTGTTATGAATTTGTGATATATCAATAAAACTGAATAGTTTTCTGTTTTAAATTCTGTGACGCACCTTTAGAAAAAACTTTATTCATACTGTTATCTGTGGCTGTTGTTCACAGAGGGGCACATTTAAACTGGAGGCCATCACATCTATATTTGTAAAGCTTTCACCACCCGGGGGCAGCGTTTCACCTGTGTGTGTGTGTGTGTGTGTGTGTGTGTGTGTGTGTGTGTGTGTGTAGCTTGCAATTTAATTTAAACATTTCCATAGCAGCAGAGCACTCCTCCAATCAGATGTTGTCACTGTGTCAGGTTAGTGAACCGGCCTCCACCCAGCCTGGGCTCAGCATTACTGAAGCATCCACAGAAGAAGTTTGTCTTCCAACAAGTCTGGAGAACACTTCCTGAAGATGGCTGAGAGATACAGACACACTGTCTGCAGGTATAAAGAAGGGAGGGGTGACTCCAGAGCTGTGTGGTCTCCGCCACATCGTAAGCAAAATACAAATGGAGAATATAAACTCCCCATTATTCCACTGTGGAGCTCTGTCATGACCCACTTGGCTTGGATTGTCCATCTTCCCACAGCCTCCCAAGGGGCAGCACCACAGAAACTAAATACATTCTAATACATGTTCTCCTATAGGGGTTGCTCTTTCTGGAAGCTTTCATCCTGCGTTTGATGAAAGGGTTCAAAACAATCGATGTAATCCCATTTATAAAATGTAAATACCTCTCCGTGAATATTAACATTTTGATTTCTGCACCAGCCCGAACAGCTGCTGCTTCTCCATGTACGCGTTAGAAGAATCCTGGTGTCTTATGGGTAAAATCAGCTTCAGCTTTCAGCGGCATCTCTTCTTCCTTCATGAGTTTACCTCCAGTGAGAGTCAGCTGACTGTTTCCTGCTCACCTTTGGCCTCGTAAGCTGTCCAGAATGTTTGCGCAGTTACCGTTTTACTGTTTCTGGGAATCCCCGTGACCTTTGAACCCTGTGATATTCTCTGTGTGCACACCTCACCCTGAATTGGAGGAAAATGCTGTTTGCAGATGTGTGAACGAAGCCTTTGTTGATGCTGGTTTGATTCCAGCTGTTTTTAGCAGCTGTGTTTTCAGGGTGTGGCCGGCTCGCTGACATACCTGAGGAAACTGTCTTTACATGACCAGACAGTTCCACCACGGCGCCTCGTCTGACTGAAACTTCACTCATCCCCACGCACAGGCAGGCTTACCAGAGACAGCGCCCCCGAGTGGCTGCAGGAACAATGAGAGATCACAGCAAGAAGTCAGGTGACCCATGTAGGCATGTTCGAGCACAACTTTAATGCTACCGACTTCTTTAAAAAGTATAATTTGTATATGTTAATGCTCACAACTCATTTATGAAATTAAAATAAATAAAAATAAAAACAAACTAAAGAAAAATTATTAAAATGTTAAATTAAAAGTTTTACACATTTAAGAAAATATTTCAAATAAACTAAAACAATGAAATAATATTTCTTTAAAACTTAAAAAGTATAATTAAAACAAATCATAAAAAGTGAAATTAAACTACACCAAAAATACAATAAAAAATAATGTTATGTATATAAAATTTAATATAAAGAAAAGAAAAAATAAATAAACAAAAATAAAAGAAATATAAAATTAACAGAAAAACCTTAATGAAAATAAAATGTAGCATACTAATTTATAAAAACAGTGATAAAAATATTAAATATAAAACAAAGGCAAATAAAGAAGATTAAATCTAAACAGCACCATAAAAATGATGAACTCAAACAAAACGATATAAACCTTTACCATTTGGAATGAAAGAAAGTTAAACTGCACTGACTATTGTACTGTGCAGAAGTCGACATGCCCCTCATTTCCTCATATTTTGCTTTTTTGGCTTCCTTGACGTTTTAGTGCTAATGAGCAAGAATCCCGCCTTCTGAGTCTTTCAAAGTTTTTCTTTGGACTTTGGCTGCTTTTTCACTCATGTTCAGTCCTTGTACCTGACCATTTTCACAGAGTCTGCAGCCATCTGTGGATACGGTAGAGGCTCTGTCATAGTTTCATCTGCAGGTCAGTCAGTGGTGTTGGAGATCTTTGATAAACTGATGAATTACAGAGTCTGATCCACCATGCAGGAAAATCTGGAAACATCTGACTGACAGCAGTTTCCTTTTTCAGCATGGGAGTGATCCAAACACACTGCAGTTCTTTAAACTCTACCAGAACTCTACCAGAGCCGGACCTCACCATAATTGAAGCAGTGTGAGATCATCCTGACATAGAACAAAAGGCAGAAACATCCAAAGAAGAAGCCTGAAGAACTCTTCCTGAAGATCCTCACCGAGCTGACACAGAGCTGCAGGATGAAGCCGCTCACAGTACAGATTCACTTTAAGGGTCATTAAAAACGTGAAACTCAGTTTCCACCTTATGAGCTGTATTTTTGCACTTGTTTCAATACTTTATAACCATCACTGCTCCCAACAAACACAGTAAGCTGTTTACATCCCTGCAGTGTTTCCAGTTTCTGTAACAGTCTGTTGTTGGTTTTGAACACTTTTTGGACATCTTTAAAAGATATATCCTACTCAGCTGTTTTTAATAACTGTCATTATTTTCTTGTATTTTATTTTAGATTCTTTACTTTTGCGTGGCCAGCATTGTAGCCTCACAGCGGCTTCCTCCCACAGTCCAAACACATGCAGTTAGTTGGTTTAGGTTAACTGGTGACTCTAGATTGCCCACAGGTGTGAGTGGTTGTTTGTCTCCAAGTGTAAAAGCCTGGATATTTCAAAGTCTGCAGTGAAAGCAGGAGGAAAACACTGAGACATCTCCACCGATTCACACCCACTCACCTCTGAAGCTCCTCAGCAACAACGAAGAGCAACCAAACACTATAGCTGTTAGCAT
Source organism: Oreochromis aureus (assembly GCF_013358895.1). NCBI lineage: Eukaryota > Metazoa > Chordata > Actinopteri > Cichliformes > Cichlidae > Oreochromis > Oreochromis aureus. The sequence goes on along the minus strand of NC_052956.1, from coordinate 26,180,239 downwards.
GGTTGCCTCACGATATGAATTTCCAGGTTCGAACCCCTCTGGCTTCCTGCATACTGGGTTAACTGATGGTTCTTCATTGGCCGTGTGTGTGTTAGTGTGTTTTTTTAGTCAGAGTCGGAAGTGTACCATCAGAGACACACACAGCTGTTCACAGGTCAGTTACACTTCCACACCGAACCACCATTCATGAAGATCAGTTTACCCCACCAGACAGACACACACACACAAACACACAGAGTCAGGTGTGAGGCCAAACTTTAAATAGAATTTTTTCTTTGCTTCAACCAAACTCCATTCAAATATTGTCTGATTTAACATGTGTGTTCTGAGTCTTTAAAGCTGCATAAGGACTGAATAAGGACAAACCAGCAGACTGAGCCTCTGCAGAACAAAACAGACCCCGGAGTCGAGTGAAGGTTGTTCTTAGGTAAAAGTTTCAGAGTGGAACACTTTCCACCTGAACTGTCTCTGCAGAGTTCTTCTTTTTGCAGGTTTCTTTCCAAGGTTCTGTAAAGAACACTTTTATACGAACACAGAATCACCCGGAACTACAGGGGGTTATAGTACCATGAGGAACCTTTGCGAGGGTTCTCCTCCTGTTTTCTGTCTCATAAGAGTTCTACTGAGAACCCAAACCTGGATCATTTACAGAAACAAAATATTTATACATAATCAGACTGCTGATACCAACAAGTTATTCACAGTTAAGGTAAAGGTCCTCATGCAAGCTTAAGAACCGGGTTCTGTAAAGAACTGTAGAACTTTTAAGCCACAGTGCTGGTATTTGACAGATGCCGTTATCTAGAACGAGATAATGCAGCCTGTAGAGAATCAGTTAATTTAACTCATAACACACACATGCTCACCTGGCTGCGAAGTCCAGGTGAGTCGGTTCCTGCTGTTGTTCTCCTCCTTGGACTGACTCTCTCTCTCTGCTGCTCCTCTTCTTTCTCCTCCTACCGTGTCTTTCTCCCTCCCCCACCTCGCTCGTCCTTGTCTCAGCTGGTTTCAGGTGGAGGGGGAGGAGTTTGAGTCTTTCATATTCGAAGAAGCTTTATTGACACGAAACACAGCAGCAGCGGAGTGAAAACACATCAGTTGATGTGTGAATAAAAGCAGAGCGCACAGATGAACTCTGAGGTCATCCGACCGTCTCTGACTGCACAGGTGATCATGTGACTTCTTTTGGAAGAGAACCATCAAAAGTGGCTTTGAGACAGCAAAGAGTCCTTGAAAGCAGCAGAGGAGACAAAGGGGAGGCAAGGTCTGTGTCAGCATGCAGGCTGCAGCACGCCTCGCCGTGCCCTGAGGCGGGGGAGGACGTGACTCAAACCGCCACACTCTGTTCACTCTGAACTCTGCTTCTCACACTTAAACCGCTAAAGGAACCAGTTTGGGGTCCAGTAAAGCCAGTTCACTGTGCTTTTAACAAAATTTAATTCAGACAGTGTGCCAACTACACCGGGGTTCGCCTTCTTAGTTCAACTCAGTCACATGACACCAAAATCACCTGGTGTACCTGCTGGTTTGTTTTACAATAGTCTAATATTTTATTCTTTGTTAATCTAAGGTGAAGTGTGAGGGTCAAAAGTTAAAATCACCTGAGATTAATATATTCACAGTAGCATAACTTTTATTTTCCAAGGTTCAAAGAAATTCAAACTAATGCAATCATCAAGTCACGAAACAGTAAAAGCTCTATTCACCGCATGCTCTTTGAAAATCTGTCTTTGAGATGAAAGTTTGTGGACGAAGACTCCGATGTGGGCGTCTTGTCTCCACTGGCCCGGTTTGCCACCGCAGTTAACCCGGATTAACCAAAGAATGTGCTCCAGAAGGACACAGCGGCCTCTGATGGTCAGGGTTGATTTTGATTTCCATTGTTTTTGATAATGGAGCACAAACATGAAGCAGACAGTGGGAAATGACATTAAAAAGCCTCTTTATTAAGATAGAAATAAAATAGAAGCAGGTAGATGGGCGGGCAGGAGGAGGAGTTTAAGTTTCAGCAGTAAAGAGCGGACAGCTCCCCCTTCAGCTCCGACAGGACAGAGAGCGGCGAGCAGCTGCCAACATTCAGCATCAAACGGAAAAGCCTCCTCCACATTCGGATGTACATATAGCTGTAGGAAGCAGACAGCTGTACTTAAACTTCAGCTCAGGATTAAGATGAATCAAGCTTTAATCAACCTGTATGAGCACCTGGGCTCATCCCCTCTGAAACGCTCCACCATCCAGCCTTCAGCATCCTTCGCCAGCACCATCCTGCTGTTAGTAGGAAGTGGACACTTTCAGCCATGTCCACCATATCCACCTGGGAGGTAGAGACAGGTGAGATGGTAGCACAGCCCAGCAACGGAGGCGGGTTCTTTGCTGAGAGGACAGTTATGTGTACCAACTGTGGGGATGCAGTCGGCTCCAGGAGACCCAGACTGACATAGGCTTGAGCTGCAGGAATTTGCTGCACCGTCCTGATGTCCTGCTGGAGCTCCAGGTCCACCAAAGACGACCAGTCCACTGGGAACACCGAGTTGGACACAAAATAGCAAAATATTTAAAGTTAAAGTGTTTTTTTTTTTTTTTTAAGTTTATTTAATCTGGAATAATATTCCTGTCTGTTTTTATTCATATTTATGTTTAAAAAACCATTGTTTTAGTGTGTTCAATAAATGTTTATCTTGTTTGGCCCACGACCTAAAGTGTGCCTTGAGTTTTGGCCCCCTGTGCAATTGAGTTTGACACCCCTGATCTAAAGGCTCGTTTGTGTCCCCACAGAGGTCCCCGGCCCCAGATTCAGGTATGTTTGTATGTGCAGGCTCACCTTGACGAGGACATAATTGTCATTGCACACCTAGGTATTCACGACTCATCCAACGTGTGAAACCTGCTGTGAGGACAATTAAAGTGTGGCCAGAGGGGACAGACGCAGTGCTCCAGGACAGATTTAAAAACACAGACTGGAATATGTTCACCCACACAGACCTGGACCAGTACGCCTCATCTGTACTGGATTACATCTCCGAAACCACAGACAGTGTCACCACCCAGAAACGGATCATCATGTACCCCAACCAGAAGCCTTGGATGAACCGGGATGTTCGTCTCCTCCTGAAGGCCCGCAACACCGCCTTTAGGTCAGGAGATGCACACACCTACAGTACAGCCAGGGCTAATCTAAAGAAGAGCATCAAAAAAGCCAAACACCATTACAAAAAGAAGGTTGAAGAACACTTCTCCAACTCCAACCCCCGACGCATGTGGCAAGGACTCCAGACCATTACAGACTACAGGACCACCAAACCCTCCCCCACATCCTCTGATGTCTCCTTCCTCAACGAGCTCAACAACTTTCATGCTCGCTTTGAGCGAGGGAACCCCACAACCACAACCAAAACAGACATGACGCCAGACCACCAACCTCTGACTCTCTCCCCCACCGATGTAGGAGCGGTGCTGAGCAGGATCAATGTCCACAAGGCTGCAGGTCCTGATGGCATCCCCGGGCGTGTTCTCAGAGCGTGTTCTGGGGAGCTTGCAGGAGTCCTGACAGACATATTCAACCTGTCCTTGGCCCACGCTGTGGTACCGGCCTGCTTCAAATCCACCTCCATCGTCCCGATACCCAAAAACTCCAACCCATCTAGCCTCAATGACTACTGCCCAGTAGCACTCACCCCATCATCACTAAGTGCTTAGAGCAGCTGGTCCTAGCACACTTCAAATCCTGTCTCCCCCACCCTAGACCCCCACCACCGTCGCATACCGCCAGAACAGGAGCACAGAGGATGCAGTCTCCATCGCACTGCACTCTGTCCTCTCACACCTGGACAACAACAACACCTACGCCAGAATGCTGTTTATAGACTTCAGTTCAGCGTTCAATACAATCCACCCCTCACAACTCATCAGGAAACTGACAGACCTGGGCATCAGTTCCCTCATCTGCAAATGGTTACTGGACTTCCTGACCAACCGCCCCCAACATGTCCGGCTGGACAACCGCTGCTCATCTACAATCACAATGAACACCGGTGTACCACAAGGCTGTGTGATGAGCCCTTTCCTCTACTCCCTCTTCACCCACGACTGCAGACCTGCTGATGGTTCCAACACCATCATTAAGTTTGCAGATGACGGTGATTGGCCTCATCAGTGACAACGATGAGACCGCCTACAGGGAGGAGGTGGATCGTCTGGCTGAGTGGTGCGACACAAACAACCTGCTGCTTAACACCGAGAAGACTAAGGAGCTCATCGTGGACTACAGGAGGAATGCTGACCCACATCCACCCATCCACATTAAGGGGACGGCTGTGGAGCGTGTGAGCAGCTTCAAGTTCCTGGGAGTCCACATCTCCGAGGATCTCATCTGGACAACCAACTGCTCCAAGCTGGTCAAGAAGGCTCACCAGCGCCTCTTCTTCTTGAGGACTCTGAGGAAGAACCACCTGTCCTCAGACATCCTGGTGAACTTCTATCGCTGCACCATCGAGAGCATCCTGACCAACTGTATAACAGTCTGGTACGGGAACTGCTCTGCCTCGGACCGAAGGCATTGCAGAGGGTCGTGAAAACTGCCCAACGCATCGCCGGAGCACCACTTCCTGCCATAAAGGACATCTACAGGAAGCGGTGTCTGAAAAGGGCTGGGAAAATCATCAAAGACCCCAGTCACCCATCACATGGACTCTTCACCCTCCTGCCCTCTGGGAGGCGCTACTGGAGCCTCCGGACTAAGACCACCAGGTACCGGAACAGCTTCTTCCCCACAGCTGTCAGACTCCTGAACTCTGCCTCCTGACATCTGACCCACGTTAAACTCATGGACTGAACATACACACACCCACAACCACCTACACACACACACAATGGACAACTGTACCCTCAAACACACAATAATAACATGGACTGAACCACCACTCACAACCACTAGCACTAGCACTTTATATAGCCTCTGTAGAAATTATCCACATATCTCACTTATCTTAACTGCACTACTGTATAGTTCTGTGTAAATAATCATTCTGTACATACGATAATTTTTAATCCTACAACTGTTCATAACTTGCATAGTTCACATTTCTGTATAACTGTATATCTCATATTTCTGTATAGTTTTTTATTTCATATTCTGTATAGTTTTTCATATTTATATCCTGTTCATAGCCTGTACATAGCTTGTACTCACTACAGCCTGTACATACTTATAGTTATAGAATATTCATAACATACTTCATACCGTGTACATTATAACATACCATAATAGACCCATTTCTGTAATATACTTACATATCTATATTATTGCTAATATATATTGTAATATATCTATATCATGGCTAAAGCACTTCTGGATGGATGCAAACTGCATTTCGTTGCCCTGTACCTGTGCATGTGCAATGACAATAATGTTGAATTCTATTCTATTCTATTCTATTCTGCAGCACCTTTAAAGACTGAGAAAGTGCTTCCATCCATAAGTCTGGAGTAGATGTAATACACGTCGCCTCTTGTTGGACAAAGTGAGGATGCACTACAAATAAAATCTAGGCTGAAGTCTAAATGAGCTACAGTTGGCAGGACTTTACATTTAAGGATGTCTGTACTATAAAAGATCCTGAGTTCTGAGTTCTGAAACCCTGCAAACTTCATAAACTACCTAAAGTTTTCACCAAATTTTTAAAGTGTGGGTAAGTATATGCAGATGACACGTGCTTATGTACAGTCACTGCTGAAAAGGCTCAGTTATTATTAAATATTATTAAAGCCTTCTCATTAGCCCCAGACATTTTTGTTCTTGGTTCAAAGGTGCCTGAGTCGCATTTTCTAAAGACTGGATTTACACTTAAGATGATAAAGGCCAGATGTGGTACCCAGCTGCAGATGACTATGCTCCTCCACAGCAGGGAGGGGGCGGGACTCCGAATGTAAGTCTACAGAGGAAATAACATCACAGCAGTCCAACATCGGCTCCCTCACCTGGAGTGAGCAACAATAATAAGCGTCATTAGCACTGCGTTTTAGCTGAGACAGAGTGCTAAGCTATCAGCCAACGCTAGCTAGCATGGTTAACATAGTCTGTATGGGACACAGACACAGATACCTGCTGATTACTGTTCAGTAACATCCAAATAATATCTGTCTGGGTTGGTCTGTTAGTACAGTGAAGAATTTAAATTTTTTGACGTTTTTTTCTGAGAACGAAGTGTAACAACATGGCTGACTATGACTACAACTTAACTGCCTTCCGCGAGGCTTGTGATGATAGTGATATCGAAGATATTGAGGTGGACGAGAGTTCTTCCAAAGCAAGTAAAATCGACCCGACTCATACACCTATTAAAAGCCCAAACCCAAAGAAAATGAAGGGAAAAGACAACAGAAAAGATGATGGGAATATCGGTGCCGCCATTCTCCATGCAGTTCAGGTTCTGACTGGAAAAGTGGATGAGCAAACTGAACTGTTAAAAACATTTGACAAGCGCATCGAGGCTAATACTACAGCCACAAGAGAAAACAAATAAGAAATTACTCTCCTTAAGGAGATTGAAAAGCTCCAAAAAGAAAACAGCGCGCTCAATAAAGCAATGGAGGAACATGCTTGATACAAAAAGAGATGGAATCTGAGACTGACTGGGCTACCAGAGAAAGATGGAGAAAACACAAGAGAAATCGTCATCGGGATACTTACAAGAGTTGTACCTCTATCAGTGGACCGACTGCGAGACAGTGGATACAGTCCACTGCCTGGGTAAACCCAACATCGCGGCAGCCTCTAACAACACGCTGAGGGCAATCATCATCCAATTTGGGATGAGAACCATTCGGGATGAAGTTAGGAAAAAATTCGAAGGAAGCACGAGTGTGTAATGAAATGCACATTCACTTCATAGAAGATTTCTCCAAAGAAGACAGGGAGGCTTGTTCTAAGCTGTGGCCAATGGTTCAGGAGGCCAGGAAGAAGGGGAAAAGAGCGTTTCTGAATGAAGGCTATGCACTGATTGATAGCTGTCGGGTGGATCCTAATTGAACATCTTTTGTAACACTGGTCTATATCAGGTACCATGACTTAGTTTAACAGTTCTACGAATGTTCAGACATCTTAAGGGTTGTTTCAAAAATCTAATGTCGAATTTTGTTGGGAACACATTAGCTACTCATTCCTGCGCATCACTCTCTTCGTGCACTCTTATCTAGCGAATGTTATCTTTTTTTTTTCTTTAAATATTAGGGGTTTAAAGAACAATGCTAAGCGTAAGGCAACTTTTCTTTTTTGCAAAGAGCAGAAAAGCAATATTATTTCTTTGCAAGAGACTCATTCAGTGGAGGTGGATAAAAATTTGTGGAAACACAATGGGGAGATTATGTTTTTTTCAGTCATGGGACTTCACATTTAGCTGGAGTCATGATCCTGTTCAACTGGTTTTCCGGAAATGTAATTAACCATAGTAGTGACAATAATGGACACTGGCTAATGATGGTGATTGAGTTTAATGATGTTAAATATATTTTGATTTGTGTATATGGTTATAACAAAAGAACACAGAACAAACAACTTTTTTCTTTCTTGAATAGGATGTTGGAGGGATGGAAAGTGACCTATAATACTGTTAGTTAGAGGAGTGTTAGTTAGAGGAGACTTTAATTTGGTGCCCGACCTCTCTATGGATTGCCTTCCTTCAAGAAGGCATAGCCACTATTATGAGGAGATTATAGTTGAATTTATTACTAAAGGAAATTTGGTTCATTTTTGGAGAATGAGAAATCCCAATGCCAAACAATATACATGGTACAATTTGGCTAATAATGGTCAATGTTCAAGGCTAGATTTTTGGTTAATCTCTATTAACCTGATAAATGAGGTCTTTAAATGGGAGATATCGCATCACCCCTGACTGATCACTGTGCTATCAATCTTTTTTCAACCGGGTGGGGTTAAGCATATCCCTAACTATTTATGGAAGTTTAATAGTAGCCTTCTAGACAATGAGGAGTTTTGCAGTGAAACAAAAAACTTTTTAAACGAAATTAATCTATTGGTAATTTCACCTTTGAGTAAATGGGAGGCTCAAAGGTGAGCCTCCCATTTAAATTTAAAATCAAAGAAGTTGCCATATAAATAAGTAAATCTGTCTCTAAAGCTAAAAAAAAGGAAACCACATGATATTATTAATGATATGAATAGATTATGTCAAAAAGCAGACCCTTCTTTAGAAGAAATTAAATCATCTTCAAAATCAATTGGATAGTTTATATCTGGAAAGAGCAAAAGGAGTGTTTATACGCTCAAGAGCTCTTTGGCTCGAGGAAGGTGAAAAAAATACTTACTACTTCTTTGGTCTAGAAAAACAAAGACAAAAAAAAAGTAAATAAACTACTTGTTAATAATTTTAGCATTGATAGCCAAGAACAAATAAATGAGGAAATTTCTCACATTGCTATAATAAATTGTATGAATCTAACTTTTCAATCAATGATTGTCAAACATTCTTTGAAAAAAATCAGGCCATGTAGTACAATAATTGACGAGTCTTTTAGGCAACACATGGAAGATAAACTCAGAATTGAAGAGCTAGATATAGCAATCGGGCGTATGTCAAAAGGAAAGTCACCAGGACTGGATGGATTAACAGTGGCATTTTATATTCATTTACGGAATTATATCAGAGTTCTGCTTTATAATGCCTTTTTGGAATGCATTTCATCTGGTCATCTGTCCTTTACCATGAAAAGGGGTGTTATCACACTAATAAGGACTAAGGACAAACTATTGCTGGATAATTGGAGACCAATTACATTATTATGCAATGACTACAAGTTGCTAGCTCATATTTACTCCAATAGATTGGATTTGGGGTTATCCAAAATAGTGGATGAGTGCCAGTCAGTCTTTGTAAAGGGTAGAAACATACATAAGCACACTAGACTGATTCTTGACCTGTTAGACTACAGAGAATTTATCACAACAGATGTGTGTCATGTGTTGTTTCTGGACTTCTTCAAGGCTTTTGACACGATCGAACATCCCTTTTTGTTAAAAGCGTTAAAATTTGGGGGCTTTGGAAGTAAATTCTGCAATATGGTTGAAATGCTTTACACTGACATCAGTAGCACGGTCTCCTTGAATCCAGGAATGACCCCTGGATTCTAGGTGCAATGAGGAATTCAGCAAGGATGCCCTATTTCCCCAAAGCTTTTTATATTGGCAACTCAACCGTTAACACTATTAATCAAAATTCTAACGACATACAAGGAATATAAATTTTTAATAAAGAGTTCAAAATAAGTCAATTCGCAGATGATACATCTATCTTTTTGAAAGATAAATCAATGGTATAAAAAACTCTAAGCATTATGTCAATCTTCTCTAAAGCCTGTGGTTTATCTCTTAATATCAAAATATGTGAACTACTCCCGATTCATACAAGCTCTGACTCCTCAATTGCTTCAGTTAGAGTTGAATCTGAAGTCAAATATTTAGGGCTGACAATATCTAAAAATTTAATTAGAAGAGAAGACACTAACATTTCTAACCGTATCATGGATATGAAGAAATCACTTAGCCACTGGTTAAACAGAGACCTCACTATTTTTGACAGAAACATTGTCTAAAGCTGAAGGCATCTCCAAATTGATTTATCCTTGTCACTCTCTATATATCTCATCTAAAAACATTAATGATGCTAACACAGTTATTTTCCAATTTTTGTGGCGGAATAAAACCCACTACATTAAAAGATCTCAGCTTGTGAAGGAATACAATAAAGGAAGTATCAAAGCTCCAGAATTTGAATCTATGGTTGGCACCCTTAGAATTAAATCTTGCCTGTCACAGCCAGACTCTATGTGGTCTTCCAAGAGCCTTGTTTAATAAGATAGGAGGATTAGACTTTATTTTGAAATGTGATTTTGAGGTAAATAAAATCCCAATCAAGATATCTAACTTTGACAAATAGATTTTGCACTTTTGGAAAATGATATTTACCGACAACTTCTCTCCTCATAATTCAACCTTATGGAACAATAGGGTAATAACACTTAATCGAAAATCAATTTTCAAGAGCGACTGGTTTAATAAAAAGATTATATTTATAACAGATTTGTTGGATAATAATGGAGCCATTCTAAGTTACACAATCTTTTCAGAAAAATATTGTCTAAACTGTTCTCAAAGAGAATACAGTGGTCCCTCGCTATAACGCGGTTCACCTTTCACGGACTCGCTGTTTCGCGGATTTTTGTTTTGTGCCATTGTCAATCAATCTCGTGTTGTGTCTTCTGTACAGTACAGAATGTGTTCAGCTTGTCAAATTTACATACATTTTCGATCGCTAGCAGTGTGACTCTGAAGTGCTGTACTGTATGTTTGTAAGTTTTCTTCCAAGCAAACACAACGATGTCGATGAAACGTTTTGCACTGTCAAAGGCTGTGGGTGCCTTTGGTTTCATTCTATAATACTGGACTTGTTTTTCTACAAAGGTTTGAACTTTAAGAGTGTTTAAAGAGTGTGTATTAAGTGTGTAGTGAGGGGTTTTACAGCCTTAAAATATCTCTAATAATTGTAAAAAATAAATTCTTGGATTTCACCTATCATGGGTTATTTTTGGAACATAACTCCCGTGATAAATGAGGGACCACTGTATAACAAATTTTGCAAACTGATCCCACTGCCTCTGTTTCATTTGATTAAAAGCTTCATGATGTACAATAATTTCTCATTAGTGCTTCCAAATTTATTGTTAGGACAATGTCATCTGTTTGATAAAAAATGTAATAATAAATTTATTAGTAGTTTTTTCAAAGACAAAATATTCCATAACTATGACAGAATGGTTACTTGGCATGGTTCTAGTTTAGTTACTTCAAGTACATTAGATAAAGCATACTTGAAATTTATGAAATGGCCTAGTCTACCTACAGTTAAAGAAACACACTTTAAAATCATAAACAAAATTTATCCTGTGGCAGAATTTGTAAAAAAAGAGATTTGGCTTTGTGGTGGATCAGTGTTCTTTTTGTACTGACGAAAATGAAACCCTAGAACATTTTTTCTATGCCCTATCACACAATGTTTTTGGTGTGACATTAAAAATTGGATTTCTTTAAAAATCAATGATGTGCCACCATTTGAACTGTATCATATAATTTTTTTTTATATGGATCATCTAGCTTTGGATGTCTCAGACATTATTTACATCATCATGTTATTGGGTAAATATATCCATTGTCCTAAATGGAGGAACTCTAAGAGTTCTTTCCTTGGTTTTATTAATGAGTTTAAGTTTTTTTTTCTTTGATTAAAATGACAAAGAGCAAATATGCCAAAAAAAAAATAACCAGGATATTTCTCGTCTCCTACTATTCTAAATTTGGACTCATTTTATTGTTTCACTGCTCCCTTTTACGTAAAATTTAAATGCCACCATATGTATCATTCTTTTCTCTATTATTCATAATATCCTAATGCTATATTTCTTGTACTTTTGTACTAATCTGACAGGGGATTTCTTTAAATCACCCTGCCGTTCTTCAGCTGAGACATCTGAGTTAGAAAACACAAACACTGCAGAAGTTTTTCACTCGCAAGTGGGCAGTCATGGAACGCAAGATCTGCGTCTCATCACTGTCTGCGTTCTTTATTTATACAGTTCTGTGTCTGTGTGTGTGTGTGTACAAAGATAACAACGTCACTCAGAGCAGCGGGTTTTTCCCTTTTCTACATCTGTATGTTCTTGTAAAAGAGCTGAGGTTTCACTTCTCTACATCTAAATGTTCTCTGAAAACAGGAAGCGGTTATTTGCTGAATAGGTTCATCACAAGTTACTAGGTCAAAAGTCAAGTAGACATGTGCTTAATGAAAGGATACATTTCATGTAGCTGATCACATATATACAATTTTCCCTTGACATTCCGCCCTGTTTATCAGAGAAATGAAATGTACAATAAGTAACTACTTGTCTTTCACATTCTCAGTTAATACATCATTAGTTACACTTCATCTTTATCTAACAAACAGGAAAAGAAGTCTTCATCGATTTCAGTACATCTGCGTATGCTGTGAATGATAAACTTATCATCTGTGAAATTACAGCTTTTAAACAAGGAATAACTCAAATAAAGAAAACAAAATAAAACCAGGAAAAGTCCAACGACAATCAACAGTCTCTATAGCATCTGAAGTCATGTTTAAAGAATGTACATTATCTTGTATGTAGGTGCAGCATGTGGTGTTGAATAAGACATACAATCCTCCTTTCTCAGCCAGGATCATGTTCAGTGCTACACGATGTTGCATTACAGCAATTTTGAGAACGTCTATTTCTTGGTTTTGTCCCTCGTTGACCTTCCAGGATGTTTTGAGAAACAAGCCGAATCTATAGTCCAGTATCTCACTTCTGAGAGCACGTTTTCCCAACTCCTGCCCACAGGAAGAGTGAGTTGAGTACCTTTTGTCCAGTTGTCCAGAGTTTGAATTCTTCAGGTACGTCGGTTCCCCAGATTGAGTCATGGTCTGACTGTTGAAGTTGAGCGTTTCTTCCTGGATGAGGATGATGATGTTGTTGTTGTTGTTGTGCACTTTACAAAAGTCATTCTCAAGGTGTGATCGGAGATCACAATTAGTGCACTTGTTCCAGGGTGTTTCCCATATATGGTTGTGTTAATATGCTCGGCATGTGCGAGCAGACGTAACAGTCTTTCTCTGTGGTTCTGTTAAACACATATCTGTATCAGGCATTTTTCATCCAAGGATGGATGTGATCTTGTGTCACGTCCATTAGGTGGAAGTTGTCGTACATCCATCTTCTCTGTCTGCCACGTAGCTCAGCTGCTGTTGGCATCAGCTGGGATCCTGTAAGGGTGAGCTTTTGTAGTCAAGGTAACCAGGAGGGTTCCCCTTCACACCTACACCTGGCTGCCTAAAGTTGATCGGATAGAGATTGGAGTGCGGGCTTACCCGATGAGGGCCCAAGAACGCACTTACCACCCTCACCCCCGAAACAACCAAGCGTAGGCGCTTCCTCCTTGGTGTCGGGGCTTCCCCGGACCTCAACCTTTTTGCAGTGGCTCTGATGTATCCTTTTTTTTTTTTTTTCAAATGAACTTTATTTAGAACAATAACAATGACAATCTCAAAGAGACAAGTGACATATTGAATCATCCGGAACAGAATCGCACCTCCTTTTTCTTTTCTCCCAATCAGAGGAATACACATCATTGCCACCGTGCAGTTGGTATACCACAATGAAATCAATGAAATCGACAATGACTGAAAGTAAACATACATACATATATACATACATATGCAAACACACATTTATACACACATGTCTACATAATAATAATAATAATATTAAAAAAATTAATAACCAATACAAAAATAAAATAAATAAATAACAATAAAAAAAGGAAAAAAAAGAAAAACAAGGAACAAAAATAAAGGAGACAAGGGGGATCATAAAATCTCTAAAAGTGAGGTTCCATAAACAAGACACAAAACTTAAACAAGGGGCTAAGAAAAATCAAACTCTTCTACATATCTATGCAATTTGATTGCTTGGGGCTTATTTATTAGCTTAAGAGATTTACGGAACAGGGAGAGTTCGTTTTTAAGAGCAGACCATGAAGGGGGGAATTTAGCATATCGGCATTTATGAATGTAATACTTTGTTATAATAATGAGATTGTTAACTAAAAACTCACTATTTTTGTCCTTAAGGATTACTCCAATTTGAATATTTTGAAAAGACCAAAAATCAATATTTCCATACTGGGACAATATTAGGACATGGAGGGATTTCCATAAGTTCTGGATTGTCACACACGCATAAAACATGTGCTCTGTTGTTTCCGAAGTTGTTTTACAAATATAACAGTTGTCTAACACAAATTTAAATCTGTCTCTCATAAATTCATTGGAGGAGTAAATATTTTTTGTAGTTCTAAAATGGACTTCTTTAAATTTGGGGGGAATTTTAAATATTTGGTTCTGATCAACGAGATCTCAGATTTGTTATAATCTTTAAGGATGAGTGAATGTTTTGTCCTACCTGGATATAAGATGTTAACCAAATACCTCCTCAAAAACTGATTATTGCATTTTTCATTAACCAAGTCAAGACCATCTAATTTAATTTTATGTAAATTTGGAGTCGGTATATTTGAAAAATTATTCTTTATCGTATTGACAAGGACTATTGGGATATTCTGTGAAACCTTTTTGTATAGCTCGAATCAGTAACTCATGTCATATTTCTCATTAAACCTGTTTAATTCAAGTATATCTCCATTTTCATCCATTATATGTGTCACAGACCAAATTTGTTTTGTCATCCATTCTTCCACAAACATAGATTTCCCCCGATTCAATATCACCCTATTATTCCACAATGGAACGTTGTGGGGACTAAAGTTATGTTTAAACATTAATTTCCAATTTAACAAAACTTGTTGATGAAATTTGGAGAGTTTTATGGGCAGTTTAGAAATTTCAAAATCACATACTAAAAGGAATTGGATCCCCCCAACTTTGTTGAAAATAAGAGATGGTATCAAGAACCAGATGTCATTATCATTTTTTAAGAAGGATCGGAGCCAATTAATCTTTAAGATGCCATTCATTATTTCAAAATCGATTGCTTTTAAACCCCCCTCTTCATAGTCTTTTATCAAGTCCCTGTTACTGATATAATGATGTTTATTTTTCCATATGAAATTAAAATTCACCTTATTGATGTCTTTTATAATTCTTGGTTGGATGGCTAGGGAATAAGCTGGATAGATTATTGGATAGATTAAATTAGTCATTATTCCATCTGGTCCCGGTGAGCGATCAGATGCCATGCTCTTAATAGCAAAATCAAATTCTTCTATTGTTAGGTCTTCATCACAAATTTCTCTAAAATTATCATCAATTACTGGAATCCAATTACTGATTTTGTCAAAGAAGGAGGTGACGTTTTGTTCTGAGTATGAAGACTTATAAAGGTTACTGTAAAAAGTAAATACTTCATTTGAAATGCGTTTAGGGTCAGTACATTCCTCTCCGTTGATTATTAGGTTACATATTGAATTATATTCTTGTCTACGTTTTTCTAGATTGCAAAAATAGGCAGTGTTCTTTTCACCCTCTTCTATCCACTTGGCTTTGGATCGCAAATAAGCGCCCTTGGCTCTATAAAGGTACATTTCATCCAATTTAGATTGTAAGCTGTTAATTTTTCCTTTTTCTTCCTCAGTCCAATTCAATTTGCCATAGAGATTCATAAGTTCTTCAACTACATTTGATTCCTCTTCTTTCCTTTGTCTGTTTAACTTTTTACCGAATGCGATTGAGGTTTTTCTGATTCTAAATTTAAGATATTCCCATCTGAGTATCGGTGTATTGATGGCTTCATCATTCTGGATATCTAAGATTAATTTTTTAATAGAATTACAATACTCCTCATTTCTCAGCATCTGAGAGTTAAATTTCCAATAATCCTTAAATGTGTTGTTTGGGGGTGCTTCAGCACCCCCAAAATGAATCAAAGCACCCCCAAACATTTCTTACTTTTTTTTTTTTTACAATATTTGCTGTTTGTGTGACACACTACTAAAAATATAAAAAGCATACAGTACTTGGTTGAGACGGAACATTTTAACAACAAAAGTATAGATAACCCCTCCCAAAATGGTTTGTTCCAGCTCGCCCCCACTCTGGCTCTAGGGTCGTTGCTGCCAGAGCGATGGTAGCTGAGACGCAGCAGAGCGGAGGTGGAGTGCCTGGATTAAAACAGGACATATTAGCAGCATTTAACCTTCAGTTACTCTTTATGTAGTTAGATAGGAGTCATGTTTCTTTTTAGCTGAAAAACCTTACACCCAGGTAACCTGCAGTGTTGAAAACGTGTTTTCCAATGATGTTTGCTACCCTACAATCCGTCCTACTCTGTAGTAAATTCAGCGACATTTGACCGTCCTGTTGCTCCCACTGAAATGTATACAGCCTATTTAAAATCTAAAACTTAAAATTGTCTGTAGCCTGTTGTTGTTACCACTGTCCTGTTTGAAATGGATACTAACTAGCTAACTGACTGAATGCCCATTAACCTTATAACTCCTGTTGTGTGGTGTGTGTGTGTGTGTGTTTGTGTACAGAGAGACAGCCAGGTTCATAATGGATATAAGGAAGTTTTTTCAAAAAAAGGAGCCACATTCAGGTAAAAGTGTAAGAACAAATGATCCATCAATAAATGATAATGTTGGATCAGTGTTTCAATATTTTATATCTTTTATTAGATGTTCTTGTGGTTTGGTTATTTGCCGTTTGGTTGAAAGTACACTGAGAGAGGACTTTTCGTTAGTGATCTTAATAATTATTTTTTTCATATTAATGTAATTTTTTCATCTAATTGAATACAATCTATTTGTGTATGATTGTCATTCCAAAGAGGGAGAGAGGAAAGAGGGGAACATGAGGAGAAAGTACAAGGTCAGGAAGAACCAGGTAAGAAAACAGACAGGGAATAGTGACAGGCAAAACAGAAACTATTAAACTGACGAAGAGAAAAAACCTGATTTTACTCACACAGTCTGGAAGTTGTGTTCTCCCTATATTAAAGCTGCTATACAGAATCTGCAAAACAAACTGGGTTGAAACATTTTTGACCCTCTTTAACAACATTCCAACATAACATTATCATTGATTGGCGAGATTAAAATTAATGATATATTTTTATGTGGTTCAGCCACAACTCTACTAAAACCTCAGCCAGTAATAGGTAGGCCAACTTTTGGACCATCCAGTTTGACTGCCGCATACAGACTTATGCGGCAGAGAAACACTTATCAGTGTTTCTCAAACTTTTTACAGTGTTTACCACCTGAGAAAAATGTCAAGCTCTCCCAAGTACCACTATGAAAGCATGAAACTCATAAATCTTACAACACAAAATTAGTATTATTAAATTAGTTAAATTAGTATCTTAATATTTTGTAATAATTTATTCTGTTTTGGGAGTGTTTTTTTATGTATCTGTATTATATTATACATACACATTAAAAGTGAATCTCTGTCCAAAACATGCACTCAGTTTACTTCTTACTCACTATGAGCATCATTTAAATAACCTTTATCAGATTTGATGGTTTTGTTACAGACTTCTCAAAAAAGTGTTTTGCTTTTCTTTCACAAATGTGGGGATTAAATTGTGTTAAAATGTACAAAACGGTGATGTCATGTTTTGTGACGAGGACCCAGGCAGAGAGAGACTTGTTGAATTTAAGAATCTTATGATTTAATAAAGAAATTTGCAGACTTGCACAGAGATGGTAAAATTATGATGACTGATAGCGGAGATGAAGACAACAGACGATGAGGACAGGGAGGAACAGGGGTTTAAATGCACCAAGGAGACAGTCAGAGGGAACTCGGGACAACTGGAGACATTTAAGGATGCATGGACTCACAGAGACAGGGAAGAAGTCTCATTGTGACGTGTAAAGTTTATCTTGCCTGGCTGGGCAGCTCTCTGGGTGCTCAGCACCCCCAAAGCTCTGATCCTAGAATCGCCCCTGCGCTATGTTGTTGAATTTGTTTGCTAACTTCATCCATGCGGTCATCAACACGTTTTCCAAGACTCTCAATAGCTTTCAGTATAGTGTCAGTGGATGTGTTGGAGTCGTTATCATTAGCCGTACCTTTTGCTTTTTTCTCCATATGTGGTTTCTCGGGAGTATTATCAGGGGTTGTTAACAGTCTGTCCCTCTTGTTGCTGCTGGAATTAGCCGTTTCCATCGGGGCTGAGTAGTCATGCTCGCTGTTTCTCTGAGTTGTGAAAGGGAGGTTTTTCACTGCCGGAGGTTTCGTGTTGTTGCTTTTCTTCATGTTCGGGCTGAAACCGGCTCTGATGTATCCAGGAGGGTCTCTCTGCAATTTTACAGGCTGTGGGTGTTGTCAATAACACTTGGTATGGGCCCTCCCAGTGGGGCAAACTCCAATTTTTCCTCTGGAGCACACGTAACAGGACCCAGTCGCCTGGTTTCAACCTGCAAGAGACTGAAGAAGAGCTGTACGGCAGTTTATTGTTCAAAACAATATCCTTATTTTCTAGTAGTTTTGCCATCCATTCTGCCAGAGTTGTTTCTCTGATGGATTTGTCTAAAGGTTCACTTTTTGCAACTGAGATTGCATCTGCTTTTTTCACTGGATAAATCTCTGGCCATTTTGTGAATACATCTATAATCACTGGAGCGTATTTTGAGCCTTGACTTTCACTTAATTCAATAAAATCCATGTGAATGGTGTGAAATGGATGAGGTGGTGTGGGGAAATGTCCTCTTTTTGTCCTCAGATTGCCTTTTGAGTTTCAAAATTTAGAGTATAAAAGTGTGTATTAAGGACCTGGACTATCCCCCCTGAGGACACATGGGTCACCCCATGTGTCACTAATGCTGCTGTTCTGCGCAGGGACTTAGGAAGTATTGGTTTACCTTCACAAGCCATCAGATCATTTTCTAGTTGTGCTCCACACTTTAACCATTTATTCTGTTCTGTAGCTGGTGCGGCTTTTGTTCATCTTTAAGTACATCAAGTGGTATTTGCATAGAGGATGCAGACATTAATGTGTCTATAGTTTGATGTGCGGCTAACTTAGCTGCTTGATCTGCAAAGTTATTGCCTTTAGTTATTTCTGATTTATCTGATGTGCAGCACATTTACATAGTGCTAACTGTTTTGGCAATGTAATTACTTCTAATAGTGTTTTCAGAAGATATCCATGTTGTACTGGGTGTCCAGTAGATGTAATCATTCCTCTGTTCTGCCAAATTTTTGCAAAGTGGTGCACTGCTGAAAAAACATACTGACTGTCTGTGTGTCTCTCTGTCTGCTTCCTTGACACAGTCAGCTCCTTTTATGGGCATGTAGTTCCTGTTACACACACGATTTCCTGTCACAGACACACCACAGGCACACATATTTCCTGTTTCTGCAGACTAATCGAACTCTTTGTCGAACTTTCCATACAGCAGTGTGGATGACCATCTTCGGGTGAGGCCAAGAGTGTGCTCGGGTTCAATTGACCACACTTCTCGATCCTAATGTGTGATTGTGACAATAAGATTCCAACATACGACAGTTGTCTTGCATGCGTGAGGTAGGACAAATTGGCTTGGAGTAAAATTGAAGTCACTGCGTGGGGTACTTTGATGATCAAAGTGTGGCCTAAAACAATGTCAGCTGACTTTTTTACTGCCTCTGCTGCAGCTGCACAGGCTTGCACACACGTAGGCATGCCTGACGCAACAGAGTCTAATTTGCAGGAGTAAAATGCAAGCGGATGTTGTTTTTCTCCAAATGCCTGTGTTAAAACTGCTTTCATGTAACCTGCACCTCCATCTACATGTAAGTAGAAAGGCTATTTTCAAGTTACTGAATGCTTCTTCTGCTTTCTTTTCTTTGTAGATGCAACACTACATTTTGACTTCAGGCATTTAGGTCATTTCTATTTTTTCAAAGAACTCACACATCTTACATATTTCAAACTTTTAAGTTAGGAAAAAACTTTGCATTGCTTACAGCTCATAGCTCACAGCTCTAAAACTAGACATTAGTAAATCATATGCCTAATCATTATTTGTCATTGTGATCCACAAGTATGATCCACAACAAAGACTTCAACTGATCAAACACACACATCCACAAATGTGCAATAACACTAATGTGCAATAATCTTTTCTGGCATCGTTGTATTTTTACTCAGTTGTATATAGCATTTGTATTCTATTTTTATCTTATTGTATATTTTATTCTATTTTATTCTACTGTATATAGTATTTTATTTTATTCTATTCTGTACAGTTGTGTACTGTATTTATTCTTATTTTATTTTATTCTAATTTTTGCTTCATAACTTTTGTACTGTCCACTTCCTGCTGTGACAAAACAAATTTCCCACGTGTGGGACTAATAAAGGTTATCTTATCTTATCTTATCTTATCACAAATTTGTTTTCCAAACCAACAAAACAAACAAACAAAAGCAAAAAACAAATTGCCGATGGCATGAAGGCTTTACACACATGAGTCAGGACACAAAAAGAAAAAAGAAAAAGCTGCTGCCAGAAACAAAGCAGAAGTGTGAGGAAAAAACTGAGCTCACAGACAGCTGCATGTGTGAGCTTTAATATGCAGCTTCTGCTCTAAAGAACAAATAAAAATAAAGAATGTGTAACTTGCTCATCAGCTTGGTAGTGTCCACATATTTAATTCAGCTTCTCAAACCTGTAGCTTTAGCTGTTGTATACAGGGTTTGGCTTATTAGTTGTTAGTATAGGAGTGCTCTATATCTCAACAATGTCTCATCTAGGATGACAGGTTTTCAAGCAGGTCAAGTGTCTCTATGCACCTGATTAGTTTAGGTATTTTCCTTATTTTCTTCATCTCATATATCATTATACTGAATTTGAGCAAACCTTAAGCTTGAATCAGACTACTTTTAACAATTATCCACCTCACATCATAACTGACTGAGGTGCCTCTTCTTATTAATAGTATGTCATTATTAATGTTATTATTGTTTTGTTTTTCCTTTTTTTATAACAGCAATAGTATATTACAATATTTATTAGTATATTACAATATACTACTATACTACTAATATACAATAGTTTATTATTTTATATTTTATTATGTATCATTATGTAAAATCTGCAGGAAACTGGTATTTGAGGCCTGGAGTTCCCCCACCCCTGGGTTACTCCAACATCAGAGGTAGTAACTCCAACAAGTAGCTCCTCCTCGCTCAGAGGTTTCAGTTTCTCTGGAAGACACAAACATTAATCAGCTGATCAACTCAAACCTGCAATCAGTGAACACCTCATTAGCATCGCATGGTCAGTGAACTCACCCTCCACTTCCACCTGCTCCCAATTGTAGTTTTCAGCTTGCAGCTCCTCGAAGCTCAGCTCCTCCCCTCCACCTCCTTGCTACAGCAGCTCTTTGGAGAATGTCACCTTCTCCACCATCATTGACCTGCAGCTGGAGGACACGAGCCAATCAATAATCAATAACCACTATGATGAATAACCTCTAATAACTTCTTTTTATTACTTAAGTTAAGTTACTGCGTTGTGTTGTGATGTGTCGTCTCGTGTCTTACGTAGTGCCGGCATGGGACAGTTTTCCAATTTCATTGTACTATTGGAAAACTGAACTGAAATAAAATAATCTGCAGGTCAGAGTCAGAGCGATGAAAATGAGTCCTGCCAGGCTTCATAAATGCAAACAAAAACACTTTTCATTTATTAAAACAGTAAAACTGTAACACAGGCACCAACCAATCAAATGTCACGTGGGTCAGAGGTCAAAGTGATAAAAACAAAAAACAAACAAACAAAAAAGATAGACAGTCTACTGATTAATAAAATTATAATTGAAGTGTCAGAAATATGCATTTTATTTATTTATTTGAGATATTTGAAAGTGAAAATTTGATTATTTTTCTATTTTTAAATAAACATATTTAACATTTTAAACTGTAATTTCAATTAAATCATTAGTCGCGGGCAAAAAACTGTTAAACAGGTTCCTGCTCTTGTCTGGCTTTTATTATCATTACTACACTTAAAGTCAACATCAGTATTTGTAAGTGAAAAAAGGTGAAACTCACCTGACCTGCCAAACCTGCTCATAGAAACGTCAAATTCTGGTCGTTCAAAGTGGATCAAAACATTAGCATCATCATCTGCTATATATCATATATCATCTTCATCAGCACTTTGTACTAAGAAACCTTTCTCTATGTCAGTTTCAGAGTGAGCCGAATTAAAGTAAGAATCCTGCTGCTTGATCCAAACCTATAAAAGCTATCATGGACCACAGAGATCAAATCACAAATAATCAGTAAAATCACTTAAACCATCCGCCTTTTAACTTCCGGCTGCGCCTCTCATTGGCCTGCTTCAGATGTTGCTGCAGCGCTCCTGCTGGTTGGAGTGTGAAAAGCTGACTGATCGTACTGCACTGATTAATCAGTACTTGATTTAGAAACGATTTTACTGATTAGTGATAAATCCACACTCTGCTCCACAGTCCTCATCCATAAAGTGCTTTACAAACGCAAACATCACGGCTAACAGCTAATTAGGCTAACACCTAACCGTAACCCGTGTAGCTAGCCAAACCGCGAACAGCCACTTCCTGCTACAGAAGGTAAAGTGTACAGTATATTCTGGTTTAACACCTCACTGCTGCAGCACTACAGTGATCCTCGTACTCTGATGTTTAGTTTCCTCTGAGCTATTGGTTCTGTCACTAGTTAGCTAACATAAACTAATATGAGCCTGTTAGCCAACCACATGACATCACGCTCCGTACTAACAGAAGATGCGATAAACATGTCTTTAACCTTTGAACTCTGAGCTCTTGTTTCCTGTGTTGCCAACTCCTCAGTAAGGAAAATCGCTATTGGGTGTCCTAAAAGTTGCTAGAAGTTGCTAAATTACATCATCGCCTAATTTGCATAATTGGTCCTGCCTATGTAATTGTAACAGATGCTGTAGGACAGAGAAATAACATCGTGGAAGAGCCATAAAGTGATAAAAAAAAAAACACCCTAAAAGCATTTAGAATATACAGAATATATTTAGAACCAGGGCTGGACTAGGACAAAAAATCGGCCCGGGCATTTTGACTAGAGACCGGCCCACCAGAGATTGAAAATGTGACGTCATTCAGGGGTAAAACCGCAAAGGATTCTCGGAACTTGAGGCAAGAGGTACTAGCGCACGCAGGCTTTCAATTGAACTCAGTTACACAGCCATAAAAAGAAACCCAAAAAATGGCAAGAAGCTGTTGTATTATTAACTGCAATAGCCGGTCGCATGACAGCCACGGGAAGCCGACGGGTAAAGAGATCGTTTTTTTTTTTTTATCGGATTACGTCGTTGAAGAGAAATTGTTTAAGCCATGATTCTAAAGTAAAAGCCGACGGATGGTCTGGATATACCAAATATAACGTCTCAGAACACTCCTGCTCACATGTTAGTCTGCTCCAAGCATTTCCACAAAGGTCAGTGTTTTGTAGTAGTTAATACGTCATTTTTCATAACATAATAGAATAGAATAGAATTAGAATTCAACTTTATTGTCATTGCACATGTCACAGGTACAGGGCAACGAAATGCAGTTTGCATCCATCCAGAAAGTGCTTTAGTCGTGATATAGATATATTACAATATAATTTAGCAATAATAGAGATGTGTAAGTATATTACAGAAATGGGTCTATTATGGTATGTTATAATGTACACAGTGTGAAGTATGTTATGAATATTCTATAACTATAAGTATGTACAGGCTGTAGTGAGTACAAGCTATGTACAGGCTATGAACAGGATATAAATATGAAATAAAGACTATACAGAAATCTGAGATATACAGTTATACAGAATGTGAACTATGTAAGTTATAAACAGTTGTGGGATTAAAATTATCGTATGTACAGAATGATTATCTACACAGAACTATACAGTAGTGGTAAAGTGCTAGTGGTTGTGGGTGTGTGTATGTTCAGTCCATGAGTTTAACGTGGGTCAGATGTCAGGAGGCAGAGTTCAGGAGTCTGACAGCTGTGGGGAAGAAGCTGTTCCGGTACCTGGTGGTCTTAGTCCGGAGGCTCCTGTAGCGCCTCCCAGAGGGCAGGAGGGTGAAGAGTCTATGTGATGGGTGACTGGGGTCTCTGATGATTTTCCCAGCCCTTTTCAGACACCGCTTCCTGTAGATGTCCTTTATGGCAGGAAGTGGTGCTACAGCGATGCGCTGGGCAGTTTTCACGACCCTCTGCAACGCCTTCCGGTCCGAGGCAGAGCAGTTCCCGTACCAGACTGTTATACAGTTGGTCAGGATGCTCTCGATGGTGCAGCGATAGAAGTTCACCAGGATGTCTGAGGACAGGTGGTTCTTCCTCAGAGTCCTCAAGAAGAAGAGGTGCTGGTGAGCCTTCTTGACCAGCTTGGAGCAGTTGGTCGTCCAGATGAGATCCTCGGAGATGTGGACTCCCAGGAACTTGAAGCTGCTCACACGCTCCACAGCCATCCCCTTAATGTGGATGGGTGGATGTGGGTCAGCATTCCTCCTGTAGTCCACGATGAGCTCCTTAGTCTTCTCGGTGTTAAGCAGCAGGTTGTTTGTGTCACACCACTCAGCCAGACGATCCACCTCCTCCCTGTAGGCGGCCTCGTCGTTGTCACTGATGAGGCCAATCACTGTGGTGTCATCTGCAAACTTAATGATGGTGTTGGAACCATCAGCAGGTCTGCAGTCGTGGGTGAAGAGGGAGTAGAGGAAAGGGCTCATCACACAGCCCTGTGGTACACCGGTGTTCATTGTGATTGTTGATGAGCAGCGGTTATCCAGCCGGACATGTTGGGGCGGTTGGTCAGGAAGTCCAGTAACCATTTGCAGATGAGGGAACTGATGCCCAGGTCTGTCAGTTTCCTGATGAGTTGTGAGGGTGGATTGTGTTGAATGCTGAACTGAAGTCTATGAACAGCATTCTGGCGTAGGTAGGTGTTGTTTGTCCAGGTGTGAGAGGACAGAGTGCAGTGCGATGGAGACTGCATCCTCTGTGCTCCTGTTCTGGCGGTATGCAAATTGGTGGGGGTCTAGGGTGGGGGAGACAGGATTTGAAGTGTGCTAAGACCAGCTGCTCTAAGCACTTAGTGATGATGGGGGTGAGGGCTACTGGGCGGTAGTCATTGAGGCTAGATGGGTTGGAGTTTTTGGGTATCGGGATGATGGAGGTGGATTTGAAACAGGCCGGTACCACAGCGTGGGCCAAGGACAGGTTGAATATGTCTGTGAGCACTCCTGCAAGCTCCCCAGAACACGCTCTGTGAACACGCCCGGGGATACCATCAGGACCTGCAGCCTTGTGGACATTGATCCTGCTCAGCACCGCTCCTACATCGGTGGGGGAGAGAGTCAGAGGTTGGTGGTCTGGCGTCATGTCTGTTATGGTTGTGGTTGTGGTGTTCCCTCGCTCAAAACGAGCATAAAAGCTGTTGAGCTCGTTGAGGAAGGAGGCATCAGAGGATGCGGGGGAGGGTTTGGTGGTCCTGTAGTCTGTAATGGTCTGGAGTCCTTGCCACATGCGTCGGGGTTGGAGTTGGAGAAGTGTTCTTCTACCTTCTTTTTAATGGTGTTTGGCTTTTTTGATGCCCTTCTTTAGATTAGCCCTGGCTGTACTGTAGGCGTGTGCATCTCCTGACCTAAAGGCGGTGTTGCGGGCCTTCAGGAGGAGACGAACATCCCGGTTCATCCAAGGCTTCTGGTTGGGGTACATGGTGATCCGTTTCTGGGTGGTGACACTGTCTGTGGTTTCGAGATGTAATCCAGTACAGATGAGGCGTACTGGTCCAGGTCTGTGTGGGTGAACATATTCCAGTCTGTGTTTTTAAATCTGTCCTGGAGCACTGCGTCTGTCCCCTCTGGCCACACTTTAATTGTCCTCACAGCAGGCTTCACACGTTGGATGAGTGGTGAATACCTAGGTGTGAGGAACAGGGAGAGATGGTCCGATTGTCCAATGTGGGGGAGGGGTGTTGCTTTGTAGGCTCCAGCCAAGTTGGAATAAACATGGTCTAAAGTCTTGTCTCCTCTGGTGTGGCAGGAGACATGTTGGTGGAATCTGGGAGGACTGTCTTTAAGTTGGTGTGGTTGAAGTCGCCAGCAACAATAAAAGCAGCCTCGGGGTGTTTATTCTGGTGTTTGTTAATGGCTGCAGAAAGTTCTTTCATGGCCAACCTAGCATTAGCGTCGGGGGGGATATATACTGCAGTGAGTATGATAGAAGTGAGTTCTCTGGGGAGATAATAAGGTCTGCATTTGACCATTAAAAACTCCGCATTAGGTGAGCAGTGACTCTCAGTAGTAGTGGAGTTCATGCACCAAGCATTGTTAATATAAATGCACAAACCTCCACCTCTGGTCTTGCCGGAGTCATCTGCTAACCTGTCGGCTCGGTGTGTGTGGCGTCCTGCTAACTCGATAGCATTGTCCGGGCAGCTGTTGTTCAACCATGTTTCGGTGAAAAACATGACATTTGAGTCCATAATCCGTCTGTTGTTAGTGATGGAGAGCCGTATCTCATCCATTTTGTTTGCCAGAGAACGGACATTGGCGAGGAAAATACTGGGTAAAGGCAGCCGATGTGGTGTTAGCTTTAGCTTAGCCCGTAGCCCTCCGCGCCTACCTCGCCTTTGTTTACGTTCTCGGCGTCGTCTGCGTGCACTTCCGACCGGCCGGGGAGAGTGGGCAGCCTCCGGTGTTCTGGAGATCTCTGGGATGAGTCGGAGATCGGCGATAAAACTGTTGGAGTTATGAGTCCAGATGTCCAGAATCTCTTGTCTGCTGTAGGTCAGCAACGCACAGCAATTCTGGATGAATAATCCGGTTAAAAGTAGATAAAAAACCGCTAAATAGCAGATTCTGGAGAGACGCTGAGCCTCGCGTTGTTCACGCGCCGCCATCTTGGTCTAAGGTAAAGTGGTAAATTGGTGATATAGGTTACAAGCAAGTCTGGCGCTGAACAGAAATGGTCGCGCTATGCTCCTTTATTTATTGTGCATAAATAGTGAATTGTCCTGACACAATATTGTGTTTCGCTTCTGTTATTACCATGGTACATTGACAAAAACATATACTTTTATTCACAGGATAAAACAGTTTTTTTGTATCACTAATTGCCCAGTGCGATTACAACATACAATATTATTGTCACTGCTACATTTCTGTAATGCGTACCAGAAATTATTTCCACTACTAATTAATTACCGTTGAGCTCAAAGGTTATATTAATAAACGGTTAACGAATGTGTATTTATGATGACGATTTGTGAGACTGGTAAACTTACCTTTGTTTGTACGATGGTCGTTCTACACGGTGCATTTCAAGGTCCTGTACCCATCCGTCGGTAAACTGTACCTGGGCTTGTTGCAGTGACCTGAAGTTACTAAAAACTTCATGAGTGTATGCACTCACTCCAAGAACCGTATAATTATAAATCTGAGCGTGGTGAAAGTTGGGCAGCACGCTAACATCTTTTGTCCACTCTGTGTGCTCGTAAGGGTCTGACCCTTTCACTCCTTTGATTTTTTTCCTCGTATCTTTTCTTTGCCTTTTCGTTGAGTCTGTCTTTGTACGGACTGGCATTGTTCTCTTTCGTTTTGTACATTCCTTTTTTGTGCGGCAAAGAAAAACCAAGAAGGTATTGGAACCGGAGAATGAACGTTTTGCGGTGCTGCAAATGCTTGCATTTGATGCGGTACTTGGATTGTTTTGCCTCGAGTTCCTGGCATGCAATGCGCGAAAGTCACGTGATCTGTCAATCGCTATAGGAAAAACCTTAAATTAAGACCAAGAACACTAGAGGTGAGACATGATCATTAATTAATATTAAAATTAATAAATGACAGATTTAGTGATATTTTCATAAACACCTCCTTTCCTTTTTTTTGTTCTCCATTTTCTTTAGTTCGTCTATAAGATTGCTAAACAAGGGGGAGGGTGCATCCGGCCTCCTCGGCTGTAATTGGTCCAGCCCAGAGTCGATCATGACCAATTGGCCAATCCAACACCTTTCATTATATATACACCCTTCCTAAAAAAAAAAAAAAAAAAAAAAATCCATCGGCCCATAAAAACAAAAAATCGCCAGCGGCCCACCGACAAATGCCCGGTATGCCCGATGGCCAGTCCAGCTATGTTTAGAACTATAAATTAAATGTTTCTTTTCTCTTCTCTTATTATTATTTTCAATAATTCCAACCCTCCTTTATCTGGACTTGGGATTGGCAAAAGTGACCCGAAATAGGCACTCTGGCGGAGTTACTTTTTTTGGTGTGTGTTGTGTCTTTTTAAGTGGTATTAAACCTTTATGGGCTCAAATTGTAGTCATAAATATTTTGTACTTGTAAATTGAATTGTTAAATTTGTGATTGACATGACATTGACCAATCAGCTGAAAGGAAGAAAAATAGGGTCAAAATTCGTACTTGTAACTTGAAACTTGAGTGCAGAGTTTCACACGTATTTTTTGACTAAGTCCACACACAAATCTTTTTTACGCACACACAAATTCTTTTTACACATACAAATCTTTTTTACACACACAAATTCTTTTTACACATAAAAAACTTTTTTACACACACAAATTCTTTTTACACACACAAATTCTTTTTACACATACAAATCCTGATTTACAAGTACAAAACTGATTTACAAGTACAAAATATTTATGACCACAATTTCAGCCCATAAACCTTGTCATCCACAAGAAGTAACAGTAAAAGAAGAACATTTTTAACCGTTAACAATCAAAATGGACAAGCAAGCCTCACCAGACAGCTTCAGTCGAAATCAGATGTACAAGATGGAGTGATGGCTCGACAAGGACAAGGGCGTAGATTTGGCATGGACGGAAGGGACATGTCCCCACCAATAATTTGATCTCTTCGAATAAAGAAAATCAAAACCGATAGAAAGAAAAAAAATGATCTGTCAATGTCTCATTCACCTAGCGGTGAAGAAAGAGTCAAATTACGTTCTCTACTGTAGTCCTACCTTATGTGACAAATATGGCCAATGTGATTGGCTGTGCCTTTCAGGGAGCTCTGTTTAGTTTTAGCAGCGGTAAGTCTGCGCTGCAAGGACCTGCAAGGAGGAGAGGAGGATGGCAGCAAAAAGGAAGAACCTGGATATAAGAAAGTATTTTTCAAAGAAACCTGTAAGTCGCTTAAAGTCAAGTTCACTCATAAAATGTGTCTGCCATAATAACGTTACAGGCTATGCTAGGCCATACATGCCAACCCTTCCAATTTTTCCGTGAGAATCCCGAATTTTAGTGCCCCTCCCAAAAATCTCCCGTCCAATTTCACAGTCGCTCATTTCCGGTCTACCTGGCTTTCGGAGTACCCAGCCCACTTTGATCGTGAAGGCAAGGTCCTCAGGTGGACACAGCCTCTGAATTTGAACACCCCCAGCCTGTTTCCGGGTGGACAATAATAACGGTGACATTTAACTTATTTTATCCGATAAATAAACACTGTAAGATTCAAGTTTTTTTTTTATATATGTATATATACACCACTCCCCCCATCAACAGCCCTTTTGAATGTCTTGCTAATTCTGAGGTCTCAATGTTGGCAAGTATGTGCTAGGCTTTGGCCCATATCAGTTTAAAATTGTATGTAACCATGAATAACGTGTTGCCATGTCCACCAGGAGAGACTGGACAGTGTAGATGTAAAACAAATATGCCAGCAGTTTATCTCAGTTAACGAGAGGAGAAGGCATGTGTTTGGCTCCTTCACATAGTGGACATCGAGTTGTTGTGTGGGGCACCAGTAGTCCATGTCTGTTGCTGTAACAGTAGTTCATGTTTAGAATAAAAAATCCCAGCTCACTGATTTGATCGGGGCAATAGTGTGCCTAAACTGTTGCATAATTTTGCTGAGAGATCTTTTACTTTGTGGTAACCTTAGATGAGTAATTTTATGGACAAAAACCACCAGGTCATTCAGTGTTCCCTTAGTGCTAATGTATAAGACATGTTGGTGTACTATAACTGAAGTAATGTTGTTAAGTCCTTAAACTCATATTCTTTTATTGTCATGACTGTATTTGAAACTATTTTTATTTTTGTATGATACCTGATAATATATGGAATATGGCTGAAGTAAACTAAAGTCTAAAATACTTAGTCATTTGTTTAATAGTCATTTAACATTATATAATTCACATATAAAACTATGAATTGTAATTTTAAATGGTTTAAAAGTATGTAGAATAGCGGAGGGGTCAGCGGCTTCGCTCATGCGTGATTAATTTGCAGTTTGTAGCGTAGGGGTGACTATATCCTACTCTGACATCAGCTGGAGGCGACTGCTGTGTGACGACTACCTGCCGTCTGTGACCGCGAGGTGCCCACGGCAGCACCCGCTGCTTGTTGAGAGTAAGAGCGATACGTGCGTTCACGTGAAAAAAGAAGTCTCCACTAACACCAGAAAAAATCGCCAGATTTTTCGCTAGTCGCTTTTTAGAACAAAAAGTCGCTAAGGGGGTCTGAAAACTCGCCAACTATAGCGACAAAGTCGCTAAGTTGGCAACACTGACGTCTGTGTGAGGATCTGTGACGCTGGGCTTTCACCTTTACATATCATTGAATGTGTGATGCTTTTATTTTGTCATTCAAATCTGTGACTCATCTCTCCACACGGACACACACACACACTTACCTCTTTCTCGCGCCACTGCTGTCATTAGATAAAACTTACACCACACATATGTAAAATAAATAAACGAGTGTGTTCACGCAGTAAGCTCCTGTCGGATCCATAAATTCACCTGTTGTCGTTGACGTCAGCGGCGCGTCAGAATCACCTGTGTGGGGGCGGTGCGAGGTGTTTGTCTTCCTGTCAGAGAGCAGGTGAGACACACCTGAGGAGGTACATCGGAGCGAGCGTTTTTTCCTCCTCGCGCGTAGACTGACCGCAGACGGACATGTACATGCGCTCCTCTTCCTCCTCCCTCCTCCTTCTCCTCGTTTTCGCGCTCCTGCGGCCCAGGGAGGCGGTGGACCCGCACTGTCAGGACAAGTTCCGGCGCGGGAACGAGGACTTTGTGCTGTACGCGGAGGACGCGGTGAAGGAGGGCGCGGTCATGTTGGCCACCGCGAGCTTCGCCTCCGAGCTCGAGTGCGAGCGCGCGTGTTGCGGGCAAGTGCACTGCAACCTGGCGTTGCTGGAGCCGAGCGTCCCCGGAGAGGAGAACCGCACGTGCGTGCTGTTCAACTGCGTGCGTAGGAATCGGTTCGCGTGCAGGTTCGTGACCCAGAGCGGGTACCAGAGCTACGTCAGAGACGCCGTGTACCAGAAGTACCTGGCAGCCCCGCAGAAAGAAGGTGAGTACTTTCAGGTTTACTGGCTCTCTGTGACGTCACAAGTTCTGCTCAGTGAGCAGGATCAGAGGGACTCTCGGAGGCTGAGAGAGGTCTGAGCATGTGCAGGGAGATGAAGGTGCAGGCAGGAGGAGAAGAGGAGGGATGGAGGCGGGTGACTGGCTGTGGGCCCAAGTGTGTCAGCAGAGAGGTCGGTGGGCAGACTCAGAGCCCAATGGGGTCGCCGGGCAGAACACACACGCCTGCTCATCAGTTCAGGAGGTGCATTAGTGATGTCATCTCTCCGGGTCACACGTCTGAACCGAGTTGCTCACGGCCCCGTGTAGCAAGCCATACCTGTCAGTGTGAAACAGAAGCTCTGAGGATAGTTTGAACGTACGAGTGGACACAGACACAGAAACACCCACACGTCATGTTTGGTCCTGATCAGCTCAGATCAGTTGTTTCTAATATTTAATCCATCACATTAGTTGACAGACCGAGAAGGACTATAGCTGTGTACCAAAACGTAGGCTGCATCTTCCTGAGGCCGCATTTGTAGACCAATTATGGGACAGTGATGCGACAAAGGCTGTCCCAATTCGTAGAGTCCTCCGAATCCGTCCAACAAATGCGTCCTTCATTTCACCAGATTTGAAGGATGGGTCAGGTGTATCCTTCGTGGCCCATGATATCCCAAAATTCATAGTGCGGCCCAGCCAATCCCAGTTTCCAACAATGGCAGCCGCTACTAAGTTTTAATATTACTCTTATTAATCTTTCTAGGTCACAAAATAAACTTTTAACATATTTTCAGGTGAGAAAGTAGCTGTGTAAACTTCAAATATCTGCTTGGTTTATCAAGACATTGCATATTTGCAAAAGAGCTCCGACGTTTTCGGAGACTTCAGTTACCCACCTGCTCAATAGCTAGCCAGGTCCTCGAAGGATGCAGCCTAGGTTTTGGGACACAGCTTCTGTGTCATGTTTTTGAAGAGCAGCTGTCGCCACAGAAACAGACCGCAGCACAGACGGCGTGTTCCTCCGCTGTGTGAGGAGTGGGTTAAAGATGATCTGCAGCTTCGTTCTCTCAGACCGCTGTGATCAGCTGATTAAGTGTTACAGGATGTCACATGTTCCCTTCACGCTGACAGATAACCATGGCACAGACGCCTGTTATCTGTGGCTGAAGCCACTGGCACCACGCTGTGACCAGCTCGCCTCCATCATCACTGTGGGACTAACGCCTCGCCGACTGTGAGCCCTGAGTACAGACGGGGCAGAGATGAGATGAAACCACCCATGACTGTGTGGGCGGGAACTAAGACGAGGAACTAAAGCTGAGCTCAGCAGCTGCCATGTCCTAATCTTCTTGTTCACACGTTGATCATTTCAGGCTGCGCTGCCTCTCTGTGCATGTGATCTTTGACCCTGTCTCAGAATCCATCTGACTTCAGCTCCCCCTCACTCTGTCTCCAGGTAAGAAGCATCCGCCCGTGGCCAACGCAGGCCGTGATGTCACCATTCAGCCTGGAGAGACTGTGATGCTCAACGGCACTGAGAGCGTGGCACTGAGTGGCGCCAAAATTAAAGACTACCGCTGGAGTCTGGAGAGAGGAGACAGCAGTGTAAAGATAGAGGTACGGGTGCTGCAGCACGGGGGTGGGGGCTTCTGTGTTACAGGTAGACTTCACCTGAAGACAGACAGGTAGTTTACTGTATCTGCTACTTTGAACATAAAATTCAGCAGAGCAGCTTCCAGCCCACTAAATCTCATTCACAATCTGTCCAGTTTTCACTCTGCCTTGGTTTTTGGAAGTTAAAATAGGGGCTTGTGTCTGTGCAGGTGTGTCCAGGTGAATGTAATTGTTCTTCAGGGTCCCTCTGCAGCATTCAGCTGTGACTGAGTCCAGCTCATTTCACTTTTAAATGCTGTTGTTTTTGAATGGGCTTCTGCAGGAGACCGATTACCCTGACCAGGTGCAGCTCTCCAACCTGCAGACAGGCTCGTATGTCTTCAAGCTGACGGTCACCGACTCCAACGGCAAATCGGATGATGCCAACGTTACAGTCCTTGTTCTTAACCCACAACAGACCAGCTGTGAGTGCTCATGGGATATGTAATCCAACAATAAGCCTGAAGCATGTGCAGAGCCCTGTGCCAGAGTCAATAGAGAATTTGATCAATTTTAGGTTTTGAAGACATTTAGTTTGTTTTTATCTCAGTCTGACTTTATTGATTTCTGAAATCTTCACTTATCGTCACTTTATCGATCAGCAGATGGCTGAATCACTGTGTTGTTGATCAGTTAAACGGTGTGATAGAAGCAGAGTCAGCTAATTGGTGGAGGGAATGGTGGTTGTTTTCTCACTCCTCTTAAACTGGTCAGACTGGATTACCTGACTCACGCACGCGCAGAGGACGCCCCCACACTCACAGCAGAAACTTGACCTAATTCTATTTGACATCTTCCTTTCAGCTGATTTCAGGGTCACGTGACTCACTGAGTGTGTATTGATCGCAGCTCTGACCAGAGTCAGGCTTTAAAACTGTAAAATGGGAGTGTGCGAAAGAGTAAATGGCACAAGTGTTGTCACAGTGGCACACCCTGTTTGTGTTCAGCACTGCAGTCAGCTGTATTTCTGTAGGTAAAAGTCTGACAGGAAGTGATGTAACTGACGCTGTCCTCGCCCTCAGCATACTGTCAGGCTCCGGTGAAGGTCGGGCCATGCCGCGCGAAATTTACTCGCTGGCGTTACAACATCACAAAGGGCGTCTGTGAAACGTTTGTGTTCGGAGGCTGTATAGGAAACGAGAACAACTTCCTGTCTGGACAAGAGTGTCTGTCTGCCTGCAGAGGAGTCACAGGTACACACAGGTGCACACACGCACACACGCACACGAACA
The DNA here is from genome assembly GCF_013358895.1 of Oreochromis aureus. Classification (NCBI taxonomy): domain Eukaryota; kingdom Metazoa; phylum Chordata; class Actinopteri; order Cichliformes; family Cichlidae; genus Oreochromis; species Oreochromis aureus. Next base: position 26,146,417 of record NC_052956.1, on the reverse strand, counting down.
CAGACACACACCTTTATTGTAACACTGTTTCTGTATTTTTGTCCACAGCGTCGTCGCAGAGGAGTGTTACTCTGCCCTCTGCAGGTCAGTCCCACAGTGCACCTCTTCATCTCTGCTCCACAGTACAACCAGGATGCTCAGTGTGTGTGTGTGTGTGTGTGTGTGTGTGTTTTTCAGAGGTGTGCGGCTCGCCGTGCAGTCCTGATCAGCTAACCTGTGACAATGGCTGCTGCCTGGACAGAAGTATGGAGTGTGACAACGTGAAGCAGTGCAGCGACGGATCAGACGAGAGCCAGTGCCACCAACGTAATGCAAACACGCACGCGCACACACACACACACACACACACACACACACACATCCACACTGAATGTAGCTGACCTCCCTCCTCCTCCTCAGTGAATCAGACCTTGAGCCTTCTGCTGGACATCGATGTGAACAAGAAGAAAGGTTTGTTTTAATTACCTTTATTAAAGAAATACTCAAAGCTAACAGGCTACATGCTAATTAACCCCCCCCCCCCCCTCAGCTCAGTGCACGGAGCCTCCCCGCACCGGTCCGTGCCGGGCCAAATTACCTGCCTGGTACTATGACCCCCTGGACCAGAAGTGTCACGAGTTCACCTACGGTGGCTGTGACAGGAACGAAAACAACTTTCTGGACGATCAGACATGCAGCAAGTACTGCAAAGGAATCGGCGGTACACACAAACTCACACACACAAACACTCAAGCTTCACAACAGAGCACTGGCTTTCCAGCAGATTAAAGATCAACCAAACCTGAGCGTCACCCACACTGCAACGCTCTGACTTAAAGAAAGTGAGCGTCTCACTAAGCACGGGAGCGGCTTCTATTGGCCGGCTGAAGGTGGCGTCGCCTTGGTTACCAGCTAACACAAATGTAAAAATTTTAATTTTTTTATCTGTGGGAAATCAAACTTTAGGACCCTTCACTCATGAGATGAGCTCCACACACAGAAACTGCTCACATACGCTGCAGTCACATGACTCTGTGACAACGTCATTCAGACGTCTTCTCGCTAACCTGACGCAGTTTGTGCTGAAGCACAGAAACGAAACGCTCCAGCAGAACTTCATAAAACTCGCCAACTTTCAGATGAGGAAACAGGAAGACTCACTGCTGTTTTTTCTTCTCTCCCTGCAGAGAACGATGTGTTCGCCAGAGGTTTGTTTGAGCGCTTCGACAAGGACGTAGACGACGACTCAAGTGAGAGATTTAAACTCAGCTTTCAACTTTTGTGCAGTACAAACAGGACATGACCTCACTGTCCTCTCCACAGGTTCCATCACGCTCGCCGTGATCCTGTCGGTGGCCATCTTGTCTCTGCTGGCCATCCTGGCCTACTGCTTCCTGAGGGCCCGCAAGAGGCGCACACACAGGCCCGTCAACACAGGCCCCGCCCATGAGGCACTGTCCGAGGAGGAGACGTCCGTTTATAACAGCACCACCAAGCCCATGTGATGGCAGCCGTGCCGTTACCGTGGCGATCTGCTGCCTTGTTTTTTATTTAAGTGTCCTTTAAATGTTTTTATTTCTCAGCTGTTTTCATGATTGATTATTGGTTATTGATGGGGACGCTAGAATTCTGTGGTGATGTCAGTTTCCTGTCCGCGGCGTCTTTACTGCTCTGTGTTTCAGTATTTATGATTTCAGCGTCTGGGTCTCAGGTTTTATTAGTTTTCATGTAAATAACAAGTTAGTCTCAGGTTTTTAACTTCTGCTCTTATAAAGTTTTAATAAAAGTTTGAAAGTAGTAATAAAGTTTGGACATAACAAAAAGTGATCCGAGCCTTTTATTTTGAAAACAATCTTCCTGCTTACTGTGAGGCGCTAAACAGGTCGCTTCACAGTGAATCTGTGGTGTGTTCACTGACTCCTCAGTCCCCGCCTGCTCTCCTTCCACCTTGTCCAGGTCATGCTGGGTTCAAGTCTTTTACGGAAGCTACATAATTGCAAACAGTTTCTCTAAATCACTGTTTTTATTTCTGTTGTTGGCTTACACCACACTTCTTTCATTTCTTTATGTATTCATGAGTGGTCTGTACTTTCCTGAGGTGTTTTCTCTTAACCTGGTAACTTTATGTTTAACCTCAAAGTCTGCATTTAGTTGTGTTGTCATCGTTATTTCCCAGCAAACACTTGAATCATTTATTTTGATGTCTTGTGGTTGAAAGGTACAGAGGACCACAAGAGCCACGCACATCGAAATAAAGAATTCTGTGCTTAAATAATGAATTGGAGAATAAATTCTGCATTTGGAAATTCATTTTTGAATTCCAATTTAATAAATTGATTTTTTAAAATGCTTTTAAAAACTTCACTTCAAAAACCATTCTCAAATTCCAATTTGATAAAGTGATTTTCAAAATGCTTTTTAAAATGGCAATTCCACTCCTCATTTCAAAATCCATTTCCTTTTCCTGTTCGCTCAGGGATTAAAATTTGGATTAGCAACTTGATTACCAGTTGGATTAGCAACTTCATTTTAAAAATCCTGCTGCAATGCAAATTAGCCACACCGTGGGATGTAAGGAGCTCTTTGATTGGTTGGACAGACACAGGCGACAGCCTGGATATTTCTAGCTCATAGCTTTGCCCTGCTAAGAAGCGTGTGTGCTTGTACACAGGCCGTTTAGCCTTGGAATTTACACTCGGATCAGGGGCGGATCTAGAAGGGTGGCACGGGGTGGCAAGTGCCACCCTATAACGATCTCTTGCCACCCCAAGTGCCACCCCAGTTTTGCATATGACAGTATTATTAAACCAAGATAGCATTAACACTTTGAGCATAGTTACAGTTAACAGTGAATATAAATGCTAAAACTGAATATATTGCATTGTGTTACTCCCCTCCACTATTAACAAATGGTTCAGCCCATAGCACAGACTGGCTTTTTTCTTGTTTTCAGTAGCAAGCAATGCTTATGATTGTGCCAGAGCACATTTTGAACAACACCATGGGAATTTCAGATTTCACACAGGTGGTTGGTTGTTACACTCTGGAAATGGAATGAAGGTGAGTGTTATTAACCCTCTGTGGTCCACGGACACGCTGCACCTCCAACTCACATGACTGATTTAAGCTGACACAGCAACAAGCTGCAGCCACGTTGAGTCTCTGTTTCAGCCCGTATTGAAAGTTCGGACTTCAAAGTTTACACCGGTTTTTAAATTTTAATTACAGGCCAGTAAATCAACAGTTGTGATTAAAAAAATATATATATAAGCCATGCTTTTTTCTAAATACTGTCGTCACATTTTTGTGTGTTTTTAAAACAAGCATTTTCTAAGGACAGCTCAAAAACAGTAAAGAGAGAAAAAGGCCACGTCTTTCCTATTGGTGGAAAAATGTGCCATGTCGACCAATTTTTTAAAAAGTCAACACGTGAGATGTGGTTGTTTAGGAAGAGGGGAAAGTTTTGGGAGTGACGGCTAATGCTAGCATCACTGCACGTAGCCCTGTTATTTTAAGGTAATTTTAGCTTGTGAAAATTTTACGTCATAGCTGTACGAGCTAGCTACATGTTTTGTAAGCTGCTGTGCTCTTCACAAATAAAGCTGGAACCAGCTCAGACTATTAGAACCACCACTGAGGCCTGTTACGTTTAAACAGTGTTAGAGCAATGGCTGCAACCTACAGCCTTTAAACTAGCGATTAAAATGCTGACAGTAAACTCGTCAGTCCAAATGTTACCACATTATTTGTGATTTTGTGATTTTTGATTCTTACGGTGCGTACACACCGAATGCAATAGGACTGACCAAAAAGCGCCATACGCCCCTAGCTGGTCGCTTGCACATTCGCACCTCGAACCGCGTCCAAAGCGAACTGGACGTGCTTTAAAATATTCAATTTTCACCTGCGTGAAGCGGAAATGTGGGAGGAAGTAGTGCCAGAGGGTATGTTTGCAAAATGGCAGCTGTCGATCTAGCGTTTGAAGAGAGAGTCTCCCTTCTCTATTTACTGTGGAGAGCAGAGCAGCGGCATAAAGGACGTCCTCACCGTACCTGGGTCCATCAGGTCCTCCACAAGCGTGAGCAGTTTGGTGAGTTTCACCACTTGCTCCAGGAGCTGCGTCTGGATGACGGCCGCTTTCAGCGGTACCACCGTCTGTCCCTCGCCCAGTTTGAGGAGCTGCTGTCCCGCGTCGAGTGTTCCTGCCTTTTTTAAATTTTCTTAATAAATGGAGCTTGCCTTCAAAATAAACTAACCTCTCTTTATTCTCTTAAATAATTGGTCTTCACCAGTGTTGGGTAAGTTACTTTAAATTAGTAACTTAGTTACATTACTAGTTACTTCTATCAAAAGTAACTCAGTTACTTCAAGTTACTCGTTACTTTCAAAGTAACTAGTTACTAGGGAAAGTAACTTTGGTTTTACTCAGAATTCTCTTATTAATGTGTTGCTTCTGTAACTGGATACCCAGCAGGTTTGCCTGTCTTCTAGTTTGCTTACTTGCCACAAGTGCACTGTGCCACCTACCAATAGAAAGGAAAAAATGTGCATATTTCCACGAGACAAATCCCACACCTGGACCGTCGTTGACCGCTGCCATGATTCTAGCCTACGTCATGTGCGCTTTTTACATCCAACACGAAAACTGCAGTCGTGGTGCTTTCGATTGTACTCAGAAATTGAAAATTCTGCCTTCCGAATAGGAAGATGTAGGCAACACCAGACTGCAGATGAGCCGCATACTGGGCTGGACTGGGACAAAAAATCAGCCTGGACATTTTGACTAGAGACCAGCCTGCCATTATAGGAAAAATCATAAAGCCTTTGAATGAAAACAAACGCTGTTGTGACAGTGATGTACACTGTTTTGATGGTATATATGTATCAATCTATCAATCGTTTGTTGTAAGATTCAGATAATTATTTTTTAAAAGCTAGATATTTTAAATGATAATAAGAAAGAAAAGTATTTCTTTGTGCCCCCTTTCCCTGTTAATGCCCTACCTGGCCCCCTGGCAAAACTTTGCTAGACCCGCCCCTGCACAGTTACCAGCTGTCAGCTACATAAAAAAAGGATCCTGGTGTTATTTGTCTCTCAGAAACAGTTCATAACTTCCCTTCAACTCATTCATGTCACCTAAAAGGTAAACCTTTTTCTCCATCACCTGTTCAGCTCTGATGATTCAGTAAGGACATCTCCTGGTTTCATCTTCATGTTTCCCTCTCACCACATATCCAAACTGATATCATGACCAGCAGCTTTTACAGCTGTGGCTCCAGCAAACATCAGCTGATACTAGAAAGTAATATTAAATAAATTCTAACAGCAGCTTATCAAGCTTAAACGTGCTGCTGTTGTTTAACGCGACCTCCGCTGGTTTCTTCTATCTGGCGCAAAGTGGGAGATAAACAAGCAAGAGAGACGGGACTTGCGACAGAAAAACCGATCAGCTGATCATTGATCAGTTTCATGATTGAAGTAGAAACAGGAGAGGGAGGAGGAGAGAATGAGAGAAGAGGCAGCTGTGCAGCAAAGACACAGAATAACTCCAGCTTTGTGTCTTTTTCATTGTAGCTGAAGTACGGGACAAATTGCGTTCCTTTTCACCTCAATGCGAAACACGTAATATTTTCTCTGAATACGAGACGATTCCGTTTTTTATGGGATGGTTGGCAACTCTAATAATTAACCTTATGAATAAAATAAAGTTGAACATCAGTAACATCATAACACCCACCCAGCTGTATAGAAACTCTGTCATGCTAGCTAGTACCCAGTACGAAAAAGTCAGCATAACGAAAATAAACTCCACCTAAACTTGGTTTATATCTGACCCAGATAGACTGCAGGTCATAACTTCTTACCTGAAGTTCAGTTCACCTGACACTCGGACCGGCGGCCGCCTCGGCTCTCTCCTCCTCCTGCCTCTCCTTTCCCTCATCCACCTGCTGGCCTCCACCACTTGCTAATGTTACTGAATCTGTGGAAGCTCCGCGATAGCCACCGCACGAAGTAACGAATAACGACCCTATCTAAATCCCAGTAACGACTAACGCGTTCCTGATTTTGGCATAATAACTAGTTGCCGTGCTCGTTACCACAATAATAACGTAGTTACTGTAACACGTTACTTAATAACGCATTAGTCCCAACACTGGTCTTCACTATGTTCCTATATAGTAGTATATTTTTTCATTAGTATAATATGAAATAAATTCTACATGTGTCAAGTTGTGTGCCAATATAAATATTGGCTCACAACGTAGATCCACTGAACGCCGCCCATATGCATTCACTCAAGTTAGCATGGCAACTGTCTCGAAATTGAACGTACCCGAAATTGAACCTCATCCACCGTCATTCAGATCTGGCGTTTGGAACTATTTTGTTTTTCATGTGAAGTATGACCCTACTTAAGCGCATCGTGGACAAAAGTACAACAGTATGTCGGATGTGCCACGCAATGCTCAATTACATCGGTCGGAACACAACGAATATGACTGCACATTTACGCTGACATCACACTAGTGCAAAGACAAGTGGAAGCAGACAAAAACAACAACAAGCACGCATGCTACAAACTTTACCCGAGTCATGTAGACAGCCGTTAGCACATCATTCTAAGAGGGCAAAAGAGATAGACAGGGTAATTGCTACTTTTATTGCTGTCGACAAAATAGCTTTTATTTTGGAAAGAGCCATTTCTCTGTAATAAACTCTCTTTTCCACAGATGAGTGATTTCTCCATCAGATACATTTATTTTTTTATTATTTTGTTGTTTCAGCAACATTTAATTTAAAAACTGTACTTTTGAGTTAAAAGAAATATTTATAATTTTAATAACTTAAAAAAAGCATGAACATTTTTTTGTATCGAAAAAATATTGAACCGTGACACCAAAGTATTGAAACGAACCGAACCGTGAATTTTGTGTATCGTTGCACCCCTAATATATATATATATATATATATATATATATATATATATATATATATATATATATATATATATATATATATATATATATGTATATTGTTGTTGTTGTTGTTTTGGGGTTTTTTGGGGTTTTCTTCCGGCACCGCTCCGAGCTGGCAGCCAGTATCAGCAGCGCCAACCTGACCGAGTCCTTTTTCCTCTTTTTTTGTTGTTGTGTTTCTTGTTCTTGTTTTTTTATTGTGGACTGTACTACTCCACAATGGAGCTCAGAATTATATGGACAATCATGTTTTTTATCACATTTTTTACAGCATCTGTGTCCGGAGAGCGCGTGGAGGTCCACCGCCCATTGTTTACAGCAGGGATCAGCTGTTAGCCCTCGGGGCCTCTGCTGTTCTGCCTACCGCCGAGCAAGCCAACATCCCCCGCGAGGTGAGGAGGAAGAGACGCAGCACTCGGGCCAGGATCGGGCGTCGCAGTAAGGTTAGGAGGTACCGGCCAGCGATTCCATCTGTTATTATGGGCAACATGAGATCGCTCCCCAAAAAAGTGGATGAACTGGCGGCTCTAACCCGACATCAGAGGAGCTACATCGAATGCAGCGTGATGTGCTTCACAGAGTCGTGGCTAACCGCGCTAACTCCGGACTCACACAAAAACATAGACCGTTTCCATCTGATCCGGGCAGACAGAACAACGGAGAGTGGTAAGAAGAGAGGAGGGGGTTTGGCTATGTTTGTGAACGATAGATGGTGTAACTCTGGGCATTTATCTATCAAAGAGACACTATGCTGTAAGGACATTGAGCTGCTAGCGGTTAGCATGAGACTGTACTATTTACTGCGAGAGTTTACACACGTCGTTATGATAGCTGTGTATGTCCCACCCTCTGTTAACGCTGCAGCAGCCTGTGAGGTCCTGCACACTATAACCAGCAGACTCCAAACACAACATCCTCAGGCCCTTTTCCTGATCTCTGGGGACTTTAATCACATCTCCCTGTCCTCCACTCTCCCCACCTTCACCCAGTATGTCACCTGCCACACCAGAGACAATAAAACATTGGACTTATTGTATGCTAACACCAAGGAGGCATACAGCTCATCACCTCTCCCTCCCCCGGGGGGGCTCAGATCACAACCTGGTTCATCTCCAGCCTGTGGATAAACCTTTAGTACACAGAGAACCAGTTGTGAAACGCACAGTTAGGAAATGGTCGGCAGAGACTGAAGAGGCCCTGAGGGACTGTTTCCATTCTACTGTGTGGGACAACCTCTGCAGCCCTTTGGAGGATGCGGCCCCAGTGGTTTACTCGCTGGCTCGATGTTGGATTAAGCCTCCTAAAGGCGGCGTGTGCTATGGCAACCTATGCCGCCCGAGACGTGCTTCCAACTGCGACTCGGCGTCTTCGACTCAGATGGTGCTATTAAATGTTAGGTCGCTGACGAATAAGACATTTATTGTGAGCGATTTTTTTTACTGCTACAGGACTGGATTTACTATTCATGACGGAAACTTGGATTCGTCCCGGTGAGTCTTTCCCTTTCTCAGAGCTCTTTCCTCCGAATTGTGCCTTTTTTAGCTCACCGAGACCTTCGGGCAGGGGTGGAGGACTGGCAGTGGTCTTTAGGAATAAATTCCGAGTACGGCACCTGCCTTCCCCTATGTTCCCTAGCTTTGAAGCTCAGCTGCAGGAACTTGCTGGTCCCCCCTTGACTCTCTGTGTTGTGATTTACCGTCCCCCGAAATATAATAAGACTTTCATTAACGACTTTGGTGACTTTTTAGCATCTCTTTACCTAAATTATGATCGTGTTCTTATCACTGGCGATTTTAACATTCACATTTGTTGTAAAGATGATGTGTTTGCCAAGGATTTTCTAGCCTTAGTTGACTCTTTTAATCTTATCCAGTGGGTTAATGCACCTACCCACCTTAAAGGACATACCCTTGATTTGATTTTTTCTTATGAACTGGACATTTGTATCAGTGACATCAGCAACATTAGAATCTCCGATCATTTCCCAGCCATCTTTGATGCTGAGTTATGCAAATTGGACCAGAACTTTGAGGGTCCTCAACGTCTTGTGCGCATAATCAATCCTGGGACTGTGGCTGAATTTTTGGCTGCTTTCTCTAAATCTGTTCTCTCTGACTTTGATCGTTCTACACCCTCTTCAGTTGATGATTTTGCTAACTCCTTTCTCTCTACCTGCTCCTCTTTACTGGACGAAACTTAAAAACTTATTTGTTTAGCCTTGCTTTCCCCGCCTCCTAGAGCCTGCATTTTTAGTGTACTGTAACTTATCTTTTTCGCTTTATTAATGTTTATAATGTTCTAACCTTCAGCCTTTCGGGTTGTGCCTACTATGCCTGGTGTATTATTGGTTAGTTATGTCACCTGCCTGTTAGTATATTTTATTTGTATTTTGTGTTTTGTATTTGTATTTATTATTGCTCTTAACTCGTTCTGTGAAGCACTTTGGCATGTACCTGTGGTTTTTTAAATGTGCTATATAAATAAAATTGTATTGTATTGTATTGTATCACACCCACCCCCGGCTTCTGTGAACTCCAACATACACCCCCCTCCCCCAAAATCCCCTCTCTCCATCTCAGCACTCAGCATCTCAGTGAGGAATGAGCTTCGCAAGATCAAGGTGCGGAAGGCTGCAGGTCCAGATGGCATCAGCTCCAGGTTCCTGAGGTGCTGTGCAGATGAACTGTGTGGCATCCTAGGATATCTGTTCAACCTGAGCCTGTCGCTGGGGAAAGTACCACAGCTGTGCAAGACCTCCTGTATGGTACCGGTACCAAAGACCTCCCATCCCAAGGACCTCAGCAGCTACCAGCCGGTAGCCCTGACATCACATCTGATGAAGACCCTCGAGAGGTTGGTTCTAAACCATCTGCGCCCCCTGGTGAGGTCTTCATTGGATCCGCTGCAGTTTGCTTACCAGCCTGGCATCGGGGTGGAGGACACCATCATCTACCTCCTGCACCGAGCTCTGACTCACCTGGAGAAGCCTGGAAGCACTGTGAGGATCATGTTCTTTGATTTCTCCAGTGCTTTCAACACCATCCAGCCACGACTTCTGAGGGACAAGCTGGAGCTATCGGGAGTGGACCACCACATGTCCCAGTGGATACTGGACTACCTCACAGAATGCCCACAGTATGTGAGGACACAGGGCTGTGTCTTTGATACGCTGGTCTGCAGTACGGGGGCCCCACAGGGAACTGTGCTGGCACAGTTCCTCTTCACCCTCTACACTGCAGACTTCTCCATCAACTCCCCACGCTGCCACCTACAGAAGTTCTCTGATGACTCTGCCATAGTCGGCCTCATCGCAGGTGAGGATGACTCAGAGTACAGACAGTGGACTCTGGACTTTGTGGACTGGTGCCAGCAGTGCTCTTTACAGGAAGGCTCAGAGCAGACTCTACCTGCTGAGGCGGCTGAGGTCATTTGGAGTCCAGGGAGTGCTTTTAAAGACCTTCTATGACTCTGTGGTGGCATCTGTCATTTTTTACAGTGTTGTATGTTGGAGCAGTAGTTTATCGGCAGCTGAGAGGAAGAGGTTGGATAAACTCATTAGGAAGGCCAGCTCTGTTCTGGGATGCACCCTGGACCCAGTGCAGGTGGTGGGAGACAGAAGGACTCTGGCCAAAATAACATCTCTGATGGACAGAGTCTCCCACCCCATGCATGTAAATGTTGCTGAACTGCAGAGCTCCTTCAGTGACAGACTGCTGCATCCTCGATGCATGAAGGAGCGTTTCCACAGGTCCTTCCTCCCTGCAGCTGTCAGACTGTACAATCAGAACTGCTCCCAACAAACATAGATGTTTACATCAGCACTGTAACTTGCAGTATTTTATCAACCGATTCACACTATAACCAGGGTTTGCCTCTTATCTGTATTTAATTTTATTTAATTTAATAACGGTACAATACTCTGTTTTTGGTAACCATTGTCCTTGATGTAAATATGTAAAAGTTGTGTATGTTTCTGTTCTGTGTGTTGTGTAGTGTTTGTTTGTATATGTGTCTTTCTTGCTGCTGTTACACCCAAATTTCCCCTCGTGGGACAATTAAAGGATTATTCTATTCTATTCTATTCAATTCATATATATATATATATATATATATATATATATATATATATATATATATATATATATATATATATATATATATATATATATATAGATAGATAGATAGATAGATAGATAGATACTGTAGATATTAGGGGTGCAACGATACACAAAATTCACGGTTCAGTTCGGTTTGATACTTTGGTGTCACGGTTCAATATTTTTTCAATACAAAAAAATGTTCATGCCTTTTTAATTTGTCATTTATTAAAATTATAAATATATATTTTAACTCAAAAGTACAGTTTTTAAATTTAATGTTGCTGAAACAACAAAATAATTAAAAAAATAAATATCTGATCGAGAAATCACTCATCTTTGGAAAAGAGAGTTTATTACAGAGAAATGGCTCTTTCCAAAATAAAAGCTATACTATACCCTTCTTCTGGGGTATATTCTCAGTGGCATATTAAACATATCAGGTCCCCATAAGGAGAATCATGTGCTGACGGCTGTCTAAATGACGCGGGTAAAGTTTGTAGCATGCGTGCTTGTTGTTTTTGTCTGCTTCCACTTGTCTTTGCACTAGGATGATGTCGGCGTAAATGTGCAGTCATATTCGTTGTGTTCCCACTAGTGCTGTCAGCGTTGATCTCGTTAAAATGACATTAACGCCATAACGCGGCAAATCTCCGTTAACGAGTTACCACGGCTCGCCCCGTGCGTGGGGCTGGACGGTGTCAACACGTTAACAAGCTAACTGCACTAACGCACTAGTTCCCACCAATTGAGCATTGCGTGGCACATCCGACATACTGTTTTAGTTTTGTCCATGACACGCTTACCATCAGGGTCATGCTTCACATGAAAACCAGGATAGTTCCAAACGCCAGATCTGAATGAGGGTGGGGGAGGCTCAATTGCCATGTTGCAACGAGCTTAGCTTCTGTCTTGCTAGCTTGTGCTGTGCTCAGTGGATCTGCACTCGACAGTGCAGCCTAGGTGGAGTAGTTGAACGCAGATCCACTGAGCGCTCAACACGGACAGTATCGTCAGAAGAAAAGTTGATAAAATAAATTAAAAATTTTGTATTGTTCGATACATATGCGTACCGAACCGAAAGCACTGTATCGAACGGTTCAATATCGATACGAGTATTGTTGCACCCCTAATATATATACGTATATATATAGATAGATAGATAGATATATAGATAGATAGATAGATATGTCATACAAGTGCACTAGTTATGAGATGTACAATGATGTCATGTCCTGCTCTCTGGTGTTAAGTTTCAAATTCTTCCAGAGACTTCCAGAGTACTCTGATGACATTGAGAAGGACATCTCCAGTTTACATGGAAAACAATTATTTCATGTTCTTGAAAGTACTCATTTACATCACTTTTCAGAAAACGTACATATAGGTCTGATTCAAAACTGCATGTGTGTTTTCTTATTCCTGAGATGCTGTTAATAATATTAAAATTTAAGACTATTATACAGTGGTATTACTTTAAACTGAATGTGGTAACCAGTAAAGGTGACTAAGGGATGTTGACAACACCACCTGGGGAGGGAGTTACACCCTAGGGGAGATTTCTATAGCCAATGTGGATGTTATACTAGCGACCAAAACCCACAGGCTCGTTATTAGCAAACAGAGATGAGGCAGATCAATTTTACAAATTAAATTTATTAAGAAAAACTACTAAAAGCATAGAACTGTAAAATCAGAGAAGTTCGTAAGGTAGCAGGGCTGAGAATGCAAGACTGTTAATTAAAACACTTTATTAACAAACAATGATTAAAACGACAAGGCTCGCTGCCACGGTGCTACCCTAGTAAAATAACAGCTCGATAAAATAACTAAACAAAATGGTGGAGACCGGCCAGTAGCGGTTTTTGATAGGGGCGACATGGGCGGTTGCCCAGGGCGGCATCGTGGTGGGGGTGGCATCACGGGCATCTCCAAAAAAAAGTTGCTCGTACTCATGCTGCCCCAACATCAGCCAGCGCATTTTGGAGATGGCATAGGCACCGGTCAGTTTTCTGCGGCCCATTTGCTGGGAGTAAGGGCAGCCTCCATTTGCGAGGTGCGCCTGCTGCTTGCGGCACAGGGAGGAGAGGGCGGGGCGGTGGGGGATTCACTGGCTGGCTGGAGCAGCATCTAATAACAAACTCGCAAAATAAAACAAAATAAAAACGAACCAACAAACACGAAAACACCAGACATAATGATACAGACTTATAATTTGTACCATTTTTTTTTCTGAAATTCTATAAAATGAGCACGAGAGCCCTCGGTGCGCCTGCTTGCTGCTGAAGTCAAAGTAAACTTTATTGTGATCTCCGCTATATACAGTACAGTATATTAGAGAGACGAGACGACGAGGCTCCAGTTACAGCAGTGCAAGTAAACAAACAATAAATATAAGAAGAGTAAGAAAATAAATATACACTTTAGGACTAGGGGTAAAGGGATCAATAACAATTTAAAATTTATAATCTACAGTTTGATGATTTAAAGTCTCACACACAACCTGTCGACAGGGGAGGAGGCCCGGCTGCTTCCAAATAGAGCACATTTCATTCATAATGTTGTAAATCCAAGCCCATTATGTATTCCTGATCTGAATCCTGGGTTGTGTGAAATCCCAGAAATAAACCCTAGACAAAGCATATCTGTGAACTAAGGTGTAGGTCTATTAGGTTATGTTGTTGTGATCCTTGGGTTGGGGGATGGGTGTTTATTCTGGAGTGCAAAATTAAAACCAATGGAAGATGGACAAGAAAAGTTCAAAGCCATCAGGTGCTCAGTTTAGAAAAAAAGAGAAAAGAAGAGGAGGAGAACTGAGCAAAAGGTACAGGTAAGCAGATGTGTCATTGGATAATGGCAGGTCATGTATCCTGAAACAATCAGAATCATATTAAGAATACTTTATTAATCCCTAAGGAAATTATGTGAGTAACATTTGGTCCAAGAAGAAATTCTAAAAATAGTAATGGTAATAGACTAAACTAAAAACAATACATTATGTTACAGATTTTACACATTTAGGAAATAGCACTAACATATACGGATCACTCAATTATAAATATCAAGAATTAACAGAGGTGATTATAAATAAATATCAAGAAAATTGACAATAATATTCCAGTGTAGAAAAGAGCGTGTGTAAAAAGGGTGTAACTATTGCAGTGTTTACAGATTATTAAATGGGGGAGTTGTACAGGGAGATGGCCAAGGGCAGGAATGATTTCCCTTGTCCTTCAGTGTTGCATTTTGGTAATCTCAGTCTCTCACTGAACATGCTCCTGTGACTAGCCAGTACATCATGGAGTGGGTGGGAGATATTATCCATGATTGTCCTTATCTTAGACAACATCTGCCTCTCGGACACCACCCTAACGGAGTCTAGCTCCAGAGGGGGTGTTCGCCCAGGGCACCAAACAGGCTAGGACCGCCACTGAGACCAGCCACTTGAGGAGGCAATCTACAGAGAGGAGTGCCCAAGGGTGCCACCAATTACCCGTGTAGTTCCATTGCAAACCTCACTATCACTCACACTGCAATCTAAATGGTGCAAACTACCTATTCCCAGTGTGTACACTCTCGTGCATCCGGGATTCCACCTCACGTGCCTAGCCCCACAGGAAGCGGCCGTATCTCCACTAAAGCAACAAAACATCTAAAACATTAAACAAGTCAGTAAAAGAGATAAATGAAACAAATACACCCTAAGTTCTTTATAAAAGCATGATTAAAATCAAACAATTCAGAGTAAAAGACCATAAAACCAGGAGGCAGTCAAGGCCAGTCAATAACGTTTGTAAAATGACAACAAGGCTACAACAAGACAGCAGCAGTGTGGCACAATCCACTCTCTAAAGAGCAATACTAAAATGAGCAGCTTTCCTGAAGAAATCAAACCGCTCTGCAGTCCTTAGCCGCCTAACGCTCTCGGCCACCTTGGATGGGAAAAGAATGACAAATGGCTCCGTGTGGTAGTGAAGCGCAACTGTTTCTTATAAGGTCTCTAATTATCAGCTAGGAAGGTGTGGATGTTAGTACTGCATTCGCGGACATCATGTAAAAGCCTACCCAAAATCTACTTCACTACATGAATGAAACAGTATTTTGATAAAAGTTAAGGTCTCCACTTGTTTCAGAAAAATCATTCTGTCATTTATTTGCTTTATCATGCTCTCCTTCGGCCATCTCTACACTGTGTGGGTGATTGGTGGCTCCCTGAGCACTAAGGGCTGTACACAGGGACAAGGTGCACCAGATTGTGATCAGATCTTCCCGTGGGGTGGGTAATGTATTTTGCATTGGCATACAGTAAGTACAATGTGTTATTATCTATGGTGGGGCAGGTCACATACTGGGTGAAGGTGGGCAGTGTGGAGTCCAGTGAGACATGATTAAAGTCCCCTGATATTGGAAGAAGGGCTCTCGGAGACTGCGTTTGCAGTCTGCTGACCACAGAGTGGAGAGAGTCACAGGCTGCATCCACGCATGCTAACGGCTAACAGCTCAATGTATTCTTCGCAGAGTTATTCTTTCACAGCGATGTGCCCAGGGATACCCCATCTGTCCTTTAACAAACACTGCCAGTCCCCCTCCTTTCCTCTCACCACTGTCTCTCGTCCTGTCCACCCGCAGCAGCTGGAAGCTGGGCAGCCTACTCACAGTGGGAGTACCGGGCAGTGCCGGGGTACTGCCACTGTGATTGGGTTAGTGTCATTAGCTTCTCAATCTTATTAGAGAGCGATCTCACATTTCAAATGGTTACAGAAGGGAGAGATGGTCTGTAACTTCTCCTTCTCGAGCAACGACACCCCCATCTCTTCCCCTTCACTGGGGATGTCGGGTCTGTCTGCCAGTAGTGCAGCTGCAGCTGCAGGGCACAGCGCTAACAGCTGATCCCTCACGTAAACAAAGGAGCCATGCGCCAGGTCTCCAAATACGGGTGAAAAAAGTGGAGACAAAAGAAGAGAAAAGTAAACAGAACTAGCATGAAACGGTAGTGCATGATGGCAGAATCTAATTGCTAAGGCGTAAGTTAAAGGTTAAGAGAAGTAAAGAGGAACATAAGAAAAAAGCTCAGAAATGAGCAGAGCTGTTGTAACAGACACAGTTAAGGTTTCAGAAAAAGCATTCTGTCGTTTGTTTGCTTGATCATGCTTTAAACATATCAAAATGCATAGTGGGATTATAATAGACGTAAATACTGTGACAAGCATTGGTACCGAATAGGCAATCACTTAGCAGCAAGGTGAATCTGTAATGAATCTGTGGTCTGCACTTCCTCTTCTTTGATTGGGTGAAATGAGTTGAAAGTAATTGGATGAGGGCACCATGAGGAGTGCCCTGCATAATTTCAAGAAAACGATGTTTTAAATACCATCACAGCTGACACAGAATGCCGTAAAAAACGCCTTTTTTATCCGTCTTTCAACTGCGTTTTCTGCCGAGTGATGTAAAAAGCGGCATTCTGTCGGGACAAACACTGTTTTTTACGGCGTTTTGAATAATTAAATGGCGTTTTTTTACGCCATTTCTTAACCAAACGGGTTAGAAAAGTGCCGAATTTTGGCCCTGATGGCTTGCCACAGATTACCTTAAAATAAGGGGGCTATGTGCGGTGATGCTGGCATTAGCCATGTTAGGACGTTACCTTCAACAAGTGGTCAGACTGAGTAAAGGGGGGCACAGTCAGAGGTTCAGCTCCCCGTTTCGCTGCAGGGTCCCTTCATTCTTCACATATCTGTGTCGATCCGAGTGTAAATCCCAAGGCTCAACAGCCTTTGTACAAGCAAAGCTATGAGGCAGACAGCCTGTGTCTGTCAAACCAATCAGAGAGCTCCTTACATCCTACGGTGTGGCTAATTTGCATTGCAGCAGGATTTTTTAAAATGAAGTTGCTAATCCAACTGGTAATCCAAATGTTAATCCCTGAGCGAACAGGAAAGGGAAATGGATTTTGAAATAAGGAGTGGAATCGCAATTTTAAAAAGCATTTTGAAAATCAGTTTATTAAATTGGAATTCGAAAAAGGTTTTTGAAATGAAGTTTTTGAAAAGCATTTTAAAAATCAGTTTATTAAATTGGAATTCAAAAATGAATTTACAAATGCAGAATTTATTCTCCAATTCATTATTTAAGCACAGAATTCTTTATTTTGATGCACGTGGCTCTTGTGGTCCTCCATAGAAATGTAGTTCCAAAATGGAAGACGTGATGAATCCAACAATCATATGACCCCCTATGAGCAAGTGCTTTGGTGACAGTGGGAAGGAAAAACTCCCTTTTAACAGGAGGAAACCTCCAGCAGAACCAGGATCAGGAAGGGGGGGCCATCTGCTGTGACCGATTGGGGCTGGTGTTTCATTTCTCTCACTTTCTATTGTTATGCTGAAGACACCCTGCTCTACCTGTCTGCCAAACCCCACTGCCCTCTGTGTTTGCCTCCAGGGAATCAAACCTGTTCTCCTGCAACTTTGTCACACTGAACAGTCCACCTTATTAAAATTTAACAGTTTTGCCTCCCTGCTGATACCACCTCAGACCCTTTCTAGTCTGACCCATGAAGTCAGAACATTCTAATTATATGAAGATGGAGCATTTATTACAGCTGACTCTTAGGGTCACATTGAGAAAAAATAATATTGTTGATAATTTTGAGGATAAGGTTCAAATTTAAATATTAAATTCTAAAATCTATTTTGAGAAAAAAGTGTGTAGATAACCACCTGCTGTCCCTTCTAAGAATGCCTCGTGTAGATGAGTCAGTGAAACGAAGTGATCAGTCCCACAGTGATACGTCATCCGTCCTCGTTAATGCATGAGGCTGTAACCATCGATGACCTTGCATCTGTCCGTTACCAGACATTTAATTTTGCACAAATCCACTTCTACATTTTTATTTTTCTTCTGATCAGACAAAGCTTTCTGCACCACTCTTCATCTTCCTCACACTGATCTCAACCCTGTGTTTATTAGTCCAAAGACAAATTGATGATGAGATGATGAGAGATGACAGACCTTGCCGACCGTACATACAATACACAAACATCACATTGGGGAGACAGGTCAGGCTAGGTAGCGAGGAAAAAAACATCGAAATGTGTAACACAAAAGGATAATACAGGAATGCACAGATATCAACACACCATAGCACAATAAACACAGACAAGCAACATGGGAAAGAGTTCCAGTGTGTACATCTGATCTGGGACCGCTGCAATCTTCGACTGTGCCTCCAACTGACCCGATGTCCACATCAGAGGGGAGGTAAGCGTTGGAGGTGGCGTTGGATCCGGGGTAGGGAGGGTGATGCGTCGGTGAGTGCTTATCAGTATCAGTATATGTATGTGTGTGCGTGTCCAGAGTTCAGCTGAGACAGTGTCCTTCGCCCTGCCAGGCTAAGTAAACAGTCTTCCAGCCAACCCAGGTGGCCTTGCATGGAATGGGAAGGAACAGACTAAACACAGTCGTTATCAGGGTGTTTTGTTCAGCTCCAGCCTTGCAGCTGGCGCCAAAGGGGTATCCGCATAAGTGATGTTATTTTTTACTTTAGTGCGAACAGCTCATATGAATTTCAAAAGCAGTTCTACAGTCCAACACTGGTCTCTCAATCTCCCGTTGGAGAGCCGCGAGCTTCGCCATACTTATGTTCTGTGATGTTGTCACTTCTTGTGCTCAAGGAGCCAATGTCTGAGAACTCACGGCAGTGTGCCTCCCCGAGATGTCATCCAATTTTGCGCCCAGAGATGTTATTCCGGGCTAGTCCTTCCAAGATGTATCCAGTCTGCAGTCAGAGATCTTATTCTGAGTATTCACAGCAGCCGTAGCCTCTCCAAGATCTTATCCGTGCTGACTCAATGAGCCCATTTTGAGAAACTCACGCCTCTCCCATCGTTCCAATCCCAGCGGGCAGCCTTGTGGGGGTTTGAACAGCCGGTTTCGCTTTCTTAATTCTTCGATAAGTCAGGGCCAAGCCAGCTCCGATCAGCCAGAACCCTGTTACCATGGTTCCGAATAGGTAGATATCTTCACCACTCAGGCTCACAATTGCATTTAGGGACCAGTTGATCCAATCCATAATTCCTCTTTTAGGTTTTAGAGAACAGACTGTGAGAGAATGTTCCAGGGAAAATACAAAATACAAGGAAGAATTTCCTTCCTTGTTACTAAAACCGAAAGTACGACCTCACTAACACAGAGGGCACAGCGGCAGTTTGTCCTGAAACAACAACTGTGATCACATTACCACTTTTATTTCTCAGAATGATCAATAAATCTTCTTAATGTGGCTCTAGTACTCCTCCATAGTTTATTAAAGCTTCTGACAGATTGAAACAAATATAGAGGAATTTGTTTATATAAACTTTAATTTCTATCATATTTCCTGCAATTTATCACCTAAAACGTGTTGCGCCAATTATTTAAAAACCCCACACCAATGATGTCGAAGTCTCAAAAATTTATTAAAACATATATGATACGCATGGCGTTGACGGCTTTGAGTCTGGGTTTGACCGCACACTTTCAGTCTGGGCCCCTTTCACAGCCAGTAGCACTGCCTTTTTCTTTCACTCCTTTGTTACATCGATGACTCGAACTGTGTTCTCTGTGGTCTTCCTCTCAGGCCCATACATACCTGCAGCTGACCCCAAACCCCGCCTCTCGCATCATCACTACAACTCCTTCCATTAGTCACATCAGCGCTGTCCTTTAGCAGCTTCGCTGAAACATCGGATTTAACCGGGAGCCAATGAACATCTCCCAGAGCCATCATGGGGTGGAAGAATGTGGAAACCAGCAGCTGCAGGAAATCGAGTCTGGACTGATTACAGACAGGGTGACAGGCGTGGATGTGGGTCAGGGTCGAGATCCAGAGCTCGGCCTGTGGATTTCACTTTAATCAGACCAAATGTCCTGCCTCGTGTCAGACTGCACTCCAGAACGGAGGTGAAAACTTTTCTGCCTGCACTCTCAGACGTTACACTCGGCACTGCTGCAGCCAGAGTCACGAGCTGTTCTTCTGCCCTCGGACAGGTCGGGACTCGTTTCAGGCTCGCTGTTGTGTAACTGACGGTTTTGTGAGTCACAGATGACTGCAGACTCGCACAGCAGTCACTGACTCAAATCTCCACCTGAAGGAATGTGTCTGAGTTCACTGATGGGCAGATCTGAAGCCTGCTGCACTAAAACTGTTACTAACATCAGAGGAAACGTTTGTGAGGGTCCGAGTCCACCGAGCAGGAAAACAGACACAAATACATCCAAATCAATCATGTTTCAAAGCTAATAATGAACAAGTCCACAGGCTTAGTTCCTCTGGTGTTGTGGAGCTCTGCTGCCCCCCAGTGGTCAGTGCAGTTGAGTGTGTCAGATCCGTGCACACATTTACAGTGTGTGTCTTTGCGTGTGTTTTTACTGTTTTCCTTTTTTCTGTCATTTTTTTTAAGATTAAACTATTTTGATGGGGGGGTTTTGTCATATTTATTTGTTTGTTTGTTTTTAGCTATTCTACTTTATGAATTATTTTCTTACTAATATGATTTCTGTTTGTGCTGCTGTGACAGGGATAACTGAATCTTACTGAAACACACAGATTTCAAATTAAAAGCTGAACGAGGTTGTGCTAATCTCTTCCGCGGCGTATTTTCAATCGATGACGCAGAAATGCAGATGTAGACGTTTTCAGCCTCCATTGCTGCTGCTTGAATGACACGCCGCGTTTATGCAAATCTATTTTGCCTCCTGTATTTACCTGCAGAGCTCTGATGTGTTTTATTGTGGCGATGTTGGATGTCTGATAACATTCTCCAGTAAAACAGGGACAGCACTGAGCTTATCACCTTCAGGCCATCCAAATGTAGAGGCACCTGTACTGACAGGTAGTGACCTAAGCCTTCAACTCTTTGTTCTACTCTGTCCTCTTCTTACTGATTAACGCGCGCGCGCGTGTGTGTCTGTCTGTCTTTCACTTCTTTCACCTTCCACTTCTCAGGTGTATTTCACGCGTCAGCGCAGTTTCAGTCGCTTTTCTACTTTTCAAAGGGAGCCCGTGCGCATGCGCAGTGGGAGTCGGCGCAGACCGTCAGGAAGCCGTGCTGCAGAGTTTATTTTTCCTGTAAAGTGCGACGGGCAGCTGGAGGGCTGTGGCAGCTGTAAATGAGACTGAGGTGAGTCCACACTTTCACTTTTTTGGCTCTCAAACTCAGAAAAGGTTCAGGAGTCCTCCGGGAGCAGCTCCGAGTCCTGCCTGGGCTCCGGGTCACTCTCCAGGCTGTGCTCACGGAAGTGTCTGCCTCAGAGGAAGAGCCCAGGCTCAGCTCAGCTCCTCTTTATCACAGCAAAAGCACACGCAGCGTGTAGGTGGGATTCTCAATCATAAGTCCGTTAGGAAATCTTCACATTTAAAGATGAGCTGATCAGCGCAAATGTTATTACAGACACTCGGGGGGCGGGTATGATGAGGGCGGGGGCACCTCTCATCCACGGCACCGCGTCTCCTCCTGGACGTTTTAACTTTTACAGCTGTCGGTCGGAGCAGTCAGACCAGGGAGAAAGTCTGTACTACTCACAGATTATCGGTCCAGATTTTAGGCTGTGTGATGAAACACGTGGAGCCAAAAACAACGACCAGCCCAGATGTTTCAGAAAAAGTACACGATCAAGTTCAGACATGTTTGTGTCTGCCGAGAAAATCAGAAAACACCAAATTGTAAGCTTTTAAACGGAGCTCCGCGCGGAGGAAACAGCCGCTTTGCCCGAGCTGTAATGAGCTCATATCACAGCTGATCCTCGCTGCTGCCTTTTTTTTCTTTATGTTTGTTTGTGTTTGTTTAATAAACACTTAACTTTTGTTCATCTAGAGGTTATGAACAGCAAAACTTTATTCAAATCAGGCTCACCTGGAAAACCATGTCAGGAAAGTTAACCAGTGCGCGTTCATGTGTTGCCATGGAAACCATCCAAAGTTCCTACCTGCGCTGGGCCGCAGTCTGCACATGCTTTGTGTCTTTGCCTGGGGGATTAAAACTCATAACTGAGACTTTTTCTCTCTTTTTAAACATTTTATTAATGAATTATTTCTGATGAATAATCCAGATTCATCAGATCAACCAACCAGATTAATCCAGTAACTGAAAGTAGCTGAAAGACTTCAGATTAAATAATTAAAAATGTCATTTATTTATTGTAGGTATTTTTAGAGTAAACATTTGAATTCATTGAATAAATAAATACATTTCTAAATCCTGTTTTTTTTTCACATAAGTCATATTGTTAACCTAAGAAATGACAAAGTCTTTAGTTAAATTATTTTTAACATGAATTTGTTGGTGCTTATGTTCATATTTGAGTTTGTGGTTTACAGACATGCTTATTTCCTCCAGATTTCAGATGTGAGTGTGATGGACAGTCAGATGAGCAGTAAAAATAATAACTGTAATAAGTCTGTGAACAGGAAGCTTCGAAAGCTTTAAACATAAAATCATCACACAGGAATCAGTGGATGCATCACAGGTGAACTCTGAATCGTGTCATTTCCTGTCATCTCTGCAGGTTTCTGTTGGTCTGGTTCTTCATTCCTTGCTCTGCTCGGTTTCTGTTTTGCCTTCATCGTCACTCTGCACACTCAGGTGAGTCTGATCACATGACCACACTCACCTGGTGATGCATTTACTGACTGCTGCCACTTATGTTAAACAGCTGAAGGTCTTCATCAGTCTCCTATGTGTGTGTGTGTGTGTGCGTGTGTGTGCGCGTGCGCGTGCATGCAGGTGATGCCTGAAGGATCTCTCTGCTCCTCCTCAGACCTCCCCATGGATGAAGGTAAGACGCTCCTGCTATTCCTCTTGGACCCTGGTTTTAGTTCTGACTTAAATTATGTTTCCGTGTTTTTTTTATGAGCTCCCTGAACGCATCTGGACTTCCCATTCTGTAGGGGCACTCTCTGGAGCCGCTCCAGGCGACACAAACTTTATTTAACTTGCAGAAGGGTGTCCCTGTGAGACTCCCCCAGGTGGACCTGAGGACTGCTTCGTGGTCCCGGTTCTGGTCCCAGTCCTGGTTCTGGTCCTGGTCGACCACAGATGAGTCTTTGTTAGCGAGTGTGGATGTGAGGCGTCTTTCTTCTGCGTGCTGGAACGAGCCGGTGGCGCTGTCGGAGGACAAAGGGTGTCTGTCCTCAGAGTGACGTCAGGCCTGTTGTTTCCTGTTTGTGCGCACACGAAGCTGCAAGCGGACGCTGTGTCCTTCGAGGCGCGGTGCTCCGAGCTGCAGGAGAGCAAAAAGTGAAAAAGCAGAAGCGAGATTAAAATCAGCCACGTTCACAAAAACAAACATCCACCGACTCATGATAAAAAGAAAATAAACATCAATAATAAAAACAAATAATCTTTTAATAATTAATATAATGACTGTAAACAATAACGTAAAAACCTGAGAATGAAGAACACTGAATGTACAAAATTACAGTCTGTAAAGTAAAAGTATTAAAATGAATAAAGTGAAAAAACATAAATAAAAAACATAATAACATAAATAAAAAGAAAAAATAACTGAAATAATTATAAAAAAGAATTTAAAAAAATAATATTTTTAAATATTTATATTAATCTGATTTTCAATAATATAACAAATAAAATAATAACAAATAATAAAATCTGAGTGATGAAGTTTCTGAAACTAAACCTGAACAAAGAGAAATGAAAGAGACTGGGTGTGTGTGTGTGTGTGTACCTGTATAGACATCTTTGTATAAACAGTCCTTTATGAGGACCAAAACGGTTGTCCCCACGGGTTTGAAGACATTTTTGAGACTCAGAATGCAGTTTTAGTGCCAGGGATATGATTAGGTTTAGGCAGGAAAACATTATATCAATTAGATGTCCTCACTAAGATATCAAAATGAGAAGAGTGTTTGTGAGGGCAGGTGGCGGGGTGCGGCAGGTCAGTCACCAGCACGTGGCATCTGGCGCTCCACGTTACTCTGAGGCTAATTGGATTAGGCTCCACCCCCTGGCGTCAGGGCAGTAGGTGGATCAGTGAGACCTGGCAGTCCTGACGAGACTCGGTCTGGAGATGTCCTGTTTTGGGTTCTGCTTCTCGCTCCCTTTAAGGTAGGCTGGGATTCTAGAGTTTCAGCAGAAAGCTCAGGTGTTTCTGCAAGTGAAGGGTGAAGCGCTGAGGCTGCTGAGAGATGTTTTTCCTGCAGAGGTGACTCAGCTGTTTGTGTAGAGGGATCTGGTCTCTAACTTGGATAAGCTGTAGAAACAACTGTGTGAAGGTTACCTTTCTGTTTAACAGCCAATCAAATCACTCCGTGTAGGAGCAGCAGGTAGAAAAAATGTTGATTAAACCTGATTGTGTGATTCAAACCAGCTGAATGTGGCAGTCATGCCCCAGAGCATCATGGGAACTGAAGTCTCTAGATTCAGTCTGCTGAGTAGTTCTTATAGATTATTATTGATCCCAGCAGCAGGAGAGGTGTGTGTGTGTGTGTGTGTGTGTCAGACTCGAACATGATCTCAAGTCACGTGCCTCTTAATCACTATAGGAACCAGCTGATGTGTTGCATAAGACAGGTGGTGGGGTTATCACGATGACATCATCATACTGCTTAGTTTAAACTGCTTTGAGGCGGTTCTGGTCCACACAGGACTGGTTCAGACTGGCTCCTGTGTGTGAGGAGTCCGGTTGTTCGTTTTCGCTGGATCTTACTGACGTGTTCTGAGGTGGAGAAACTACAATGTCCTAAAGGTGGACTACAAATTGACTTCAGCACATCATTGCTACTCCGAGGTCAGAGTTCATGACAGCACTCTGAGAAACAGACTGAACGGGTACAACTGCTTGGAAGGACTTCACAGGAGAAAGCCTCTCCTCTGTGAAAGAACAGGGCAGCACAGCTGCACCTGAACAGAGCCCAGAGGAACAGACGAAACCAGAGTGCAGGTGTTGGTCCATCATGGACAGAATCAAACACCTCAGACTGACGGTGATGATCAGAGTGGACCATCAGCTTCTCTGTAAACACAGTGGAGTCAGCGCGAGGCCGTCTGTCCTACAGCTCCAACTCAGAGAGCTGTGCATGTGCATGTTCATGTTCATGAAACGCTGGTATGAACATGTGCTACCTGCTGTCTGTCAGACCTCCGTGTGTGTGCAGCAGGTTTGTCTCAGTGGACGACTGACCTAAATACTCATACATGAATAAACTGGAACATCAGAGAAGTTCTTCAATAACAGAAACCCTGAGCATGGTAGTCACTGATTGCCTCATTACAGTGTGAAACATCAACGTTTACCCAGATTATTAAAAACGGGAGAAGTGAGTGACGGCTGGCCACGAGGCTCACCAACATCAGCTAAGAAAAACACGTCAAATAAAGCTGTTTGTCAGCAGGTGTGAATCTGAGTATCACATAACGTGAGGCCAGCAGTCCTGGGCGCACCTGAGCAGTATGGTCACTGTGCTGAATGTAGTTTCTTCTTCGCTGGTGTTTTAAAGTGATCTCACCTGTGCAGATTACAGTGGCTCAGGTCCACAGTGTTCAGCTGTGCTTCTCCTGTTGTTGTTTCCAGTGTGTAATCTGTGATGGATTAACTCACAGCTTTAATCCCCATTACTCAAGATTATCACACACACACACAGACACACACACACGCCTCCAGCTGAGGCTCCGTCACTGAGGAAACATGCTCATTCAATAAGGAGATGATTAATCTGCAGGTGTAAATGTCACTGTAGTTGTTCATTGTGCAGCTGCTGATCGATCACAACGACAGATTATAGATTGTGTTTCCGTGCTCGTGGTCGGGGTTCAGGAGGGAGGTGAAAGGGCATTATGGGAAACAAGGGGTTATTTCTGTTAGAGTGAGGCACTTGAGGCGTGCAGGAACACTGATGCTCCACGCTAATCCTGCTCTCAGAGGCGGAAGATGTTTTGTTTACCTGCTGTTTGACTCAGCACTCTGACAGGAAGTGATGCATATCCTCAGACACCACTTCCTAAGTTACT
Organism: Oreochromis aureus; assembly: GCF_013358895.1. Classification (NCBI taxonomy): domain Eukaryota; kingdom Metazoa; phylum Chordata; class Actinopteri; order Cichliformes; family Cichlidae; genus Oreochromis; species Oreochromis aureus. The sequence goes on along the minus strand of NC_052956.1, from coordinate 26,120,358 downwards.
GTGTGAAAGCAGCCAATCATGAGTCATCTCAGATGTCTGATTTTATTTTTTTTTTATAAACCAGTAAAACAAAGTACTGAGTGTTACATTATGAAATATTTTCATGGGAAACATCAGAGGATCTCGGACTGAACGCTGTGGAACGCCACACGTTAGACAGATGTAGCCAATCGGCTCTTCAGCTTCCTGTACTGTTTTCGTCTGCAGATTAAAGAAACCCAATCAAAATAAAAATAAAATATCAGGAAACTAAGGTTTTCAGTTAATGTTGACTTGTGCAGCAGCAGCACCCCTGCTATCTGAACTTACACATTTTTCTTTCATCACAACAAACAATAAAAAGTTTTAGTACTTTTGGGCTGAAGCTGTGTGAGGTTTGAAGGATCTTTAGGAAGATCAAGATTGTTTCTGTCCCATCTGGTTCCTCTAACAGAGGATAAGCTGCACAGATCAGGACCTTCAATGTGATGAATGCTTCACTCACTGTTTCCTCTCACACATGCTTCATGTATGATACAAACCGTAACTCTGCCGTTCACGCCTCACAGCATCATGCTTCGTGCAACAGGTGTTCCTGATATTTTGTCCACCCCTGCTGGTTACAAGTGGCGTGTGTCTGTGGCGTCATGGCGAGACGCTGTGGTTAAACGGCTCCGTTGTGTCTCAAGAACAGTCGGCCATTATCCCACAGCGTAGCCCCGCCCCCCCCAAGACATTTCGGGACACAAACAAACAGGCCCAAACAAAACGGAGGAGCAGGAGGTGGAGGAATAAAAACATTCAAACTGGAGCTTAGCCATCAACGTCAGTGAAAATGAGACGCATCTCAGCTCTGACCTCTGACCTCTCTGAGCTGGAGGAGCAACGAGGAGAAAACAATGTTCATTTATTCATAGCTACGCAGCGTGCTGGAGAGGACGAATGTGACTCAGATCATGTAAATGTTCATTCAAAGCGTTTCCATTTCCATAAGATGTTTTGAATTTTCACACCCTGAACGTCTCGAGGCTGTAGGGACGTTTGATTCATGGAAACGCTGTGAATCTGGACTCTAAGCAGCATTTGTTGATCAGGGTTACTTCAGGTCAGCTGGGAAAGAGAGGGGATGGAGGGAATGAGTTCCCCCAGATCATCTCTGCAGGAATGGTGAGACAATTTATTCTGTGACCTATGGAGCGTCACTGAGGTCAGGTGATCTGTAGTCCATATTCTGGATGTTGTATTTTCAACACGATCACACATCTGTTGTGATCCAGAGAAAGAGGAGAACAGATTTACGCAGAAGGTTCCAGCTCCTCTGCTGCAGACGCTAACCTGAGACCCTCAGCAGCAGCGCGGTGATGTCAGGCTCACACTGAAACAGGTGAGGTCATCATGCTTTCAAATAATAAAAGGCAGACATGATGAGAGACTCTGTGACGGGAAACGTCATTGTCAGACTGAAAAAGGTGTCTTTTGGTGCCTTGCAGACGTTTATTTTGAAAAATGAAACCTCGTGCAGGTCGCTGTGTTCTGCGTGTTGCCCATCCTCTCCAAGCCTCCTCCTGCCGTTCGTCTCCTGCGGACTTCAAAGTGTCCTGAAGGTCAACAGGAAGTGAGTGAAGCTAAAGGTCAACATCAGCAGGAAGCAGCTCTTCGTTAGAGGCAGAGGAGAGCGCCTTTTACTTAAGATAAGATAACTCTTTAATGTCATTGCACGTTCATACATAGTACAGTAGTACAATGAAATTGGAAAACCGTCCTACGTCGGCACTACATATAACACAACACGACACGATACGACACGTCACAACACAAGACAAACAACACAACACAGTATATTAACTTAGTAATAAAAAAATGAAGAATAAGTGTATGTGTATTACACTTAATGTATTACTTCCTGTGTGAGTGTGCTGAGACCTGCTGTGAGGCGGTGAATGCTGACACCTGATGTCGCCTGCTGGTGTGATGGTGCTCACCTCGCCGCCCAGCTTGCTGTCATGAGCCCCGCCTCTCTCTGTGTTTATGGGGGTCACTTGTTCCCCGAGTTTGTCCTGAAGGCCGCACAGCTGATTGTGTTCAGTCTGGAGGGAGGAGCAGCTGGATGGGATCAGGTACAGTTGGTTGGAGGTGGCTCTACTGCTGAGTTGGAGTGAGAGGAGAGCGGAAGGTGAACTGGACTGAGAGGCTGGAGATCAGGAAGGAGCTAGCGTGATGTCACCGGTGGAAAGGACAACCACCCACAGAGCACTTTACTCTGGGACAAACCTGTGCTGCTTCACTGAAGGCCTAACCTCATCTAGATTCCTCCCTTCCTTGTCTCCTGCCAAGGAGGAAGTGCTGCCTTTAAGGCGGAGCTCCGTTTGTATTTGAAATGAAACCACACTCAGTGATGTGTTTTAGGCTCTGCCCCCGGTGAACATGTGACTCTTTAAAATGAAATAAAAGAGGACCTAAAATAAATGATGATGCTAATAAAGTTTTTTAGGAACAGCAACGGATGACATCAGTGATGAGTTCAGGTGCAACTGGGTAATCTTCAGACTGCAGTTCAGGTCCCATTGAACAGAGCTGAAGAGAAAGTGTGCGAGGAGGCGCAGAGGGAGGCGCTCAATCGAGTCCAGTGATTAAAGTTGTCCAGAGGGGCAGGGCCAACCTGTGAGCGACGAGTAAATCAGATCTGACGGCGAGGTTGCCATGGTTCTGCTGTGTTGTTGTGTGTCTGTATTGCTGTGTTGCTGCCTGTGTGTCTGTGTTGCCGTAATGTTGTGTGTTTGTGATGCCGTGTTGCTGCCTGTGTGTCTATGTTGTTGTGTGTCTGTGTTGTTGTGTGTCTGTGACTGTGTTGTTTGTGTCTGTGTTGTGTGTCAGTGTTGCTGTGTTGTATGTCTGTGTTATTGTGTCAGAGTTGCCGTGTTGTTGCCATGTTGTTGTGTGTCTGTGTTGTTGCCATGTTGCTGTCTGTGTTGCAGAGTTGTTGTGTGTGTCTGTGTTGTTGTGTCTGTGTTGCTGTGTTGTTGTGTGTCTGTTTTGCCATTTTGCTACCTGTGTGTCCGTGTTGTTGTGTCTGTGTTGTTGCATGTCATCATTAAATAGTGAGCTCTTGCGTTTGTTCGGATGTTTCTGATCAGATCTCGAGTATGTGTGCGGTTGCTCGGTAACGCCCTCCTGTGTATTTCCGGCTCATGTCAGGTCAGTTTGTAGTCCTGCCCTCTGCTAGCGTTTCTTTGTGATTTTTTTAAAATATTTTTTTTATTCATTTGAAATCAAACAGAGAGGAGGAAGGACCTTCATCTTCCTCACTTTTTAAATCTTTCCCTCCCCTCAGTGACGACTCCTCGTGCTGTCTGCCCTTTCTCCTCCTCCTGTAACTCCTCCTCCTCTTCCTCCTCATGTTTCTGTTCAGTGCTGCAGTCACAGTTTGCACATGTGGGGCATTCAGGGCACTTTAGAGCTGCAGGAAAACTCAACCTCTTCTCTTTCATCCTCTTTTTATTTTTGAGCCTTTTTTGAGGACATTTGTTGAGGCCAGCGTTCAGGGTCGATGGGGTATCAGAGGAGCATGTGGCGCAGTCTGGCTGGAGGAGGAGGAGGCGATGTAACTGTGGTCAGGTGTTTCTGCTCAGAGGAACAGGTGAAGATCTCCTTCAGGAGTGTGGAGGAGGATCGGCGGCTCAGACGAGTGTTTGTGCGCCGCTGGTTTGGTGAGTCGACATCAGGTGGTCCCTGAAAATCTCAGACTTTTTTCCTGATGCAGCAGTTTGGATGGAGTGAGGTCTAAGAGACTGTTTCTGTTTTCTGATGTCAGAGGTCTGAATAATGCTCATTAGTGTTAAAGCTATGAGTGAACTGGATAATTTTTTTTTTTTATTTTTAATTTTTTCTTAAACACGTTTTTCTTCACAGGTGTTAAACGGAGCAGGTGAAGAGGTTTCAGATGTTTTCAGCTCATTTCTCTTCTGTTTGTTTGAATTTTTTTTCTGGCTTCAAACTCGGGTCAGGGTCCTAGAAAAGCTCCTCTTCCTGTTGGTCCAACGGCTGCAGAGGTCAAAGGTCAACCCTGTGTGTGTTTGAAGGTGTTTGAATATAAACTCTGAGCTGTGACTGGCCCACTGGGCCTCTTATCACATCCATAAACTCACTCCCTTCCTGCCTGGTGAGTGAACGCCTCCCTGGCTGCAGAATGGCAGGAAGCCAAAGAGCTAACGGACCACTCAGTGTATCTTTGTGTGTGTGTGTGTGTGTGTGTGTGTGTGTGTGTGTGTGTGTGTGTGTGTGAAGCTGTTTTCATTCAAATACACACTCCTCCTCCTCCTCCTCCTGTGTTCCCTCTCAGGGAGGATTTGTGTTTTGGCTTCCGAGATTCCTGTCATGTGGGAGAGTGAAGTGATCGCAGCGTGAAACCCTCCGGATGAGCTGCTCCTCGGAGCCAGAGGAGGTCCGTCTGATCCTCCTGCTGAAAGTGCTGCAGGGTTAATTTACTTCACCCACAGCTTCACATTAAAAGCTTTTAATTGACTTTTATTCTGAAGTAAATACAGGAAACAGTGTTTGTGTCTGAGCTTGTTGAGTATTTGTCTGTGAAGGTTCTCAGTCATCCTTGTTGAGTATTGGATAGCTGATTTTTTTATTTTATTGTTTATTTAACCTTTATTTAACCAGGAAGATCCCATTGAGATTAAAAACCTCTTTTTCAAGGGAGACCTGGCCAAGATAGGCAGCAGTGGTTGTCTCACAGTTACAGAAATTACTCAATTAAACACAGGCAGCAACAACACACATGCAAAAATAAATGAAAAAAAAAAAAATAAAAAAATAAAGTAAGTAAAATTCAATAAAGTTCAACAAAATTCAATAAAATTCAAATAAAAATTTTAAAAATCAGTTAAAATGACAATCAATCTAATTGAAACAGTTGCATGTTATGGACTTGGCCTCAAGAATTCTTAGTTTAGATTTAAAAGCACTTAATGAAATGAATTCAGTCATTTTCCAGTCGTTCTGCAGTTTTTTCCAAGCCAAGGGTGCTAAATGGACAAAAGCTCTTTTACCAAATTCAGTTCGGGCAAATGGAACAGAAAGCAACAAGTAACCATGCGGACGAAGAGCATACCGACCAGCATGCTTCACTGCAAGCAGGGAACATATATAAGAAGGTAGCAACCCAAGTATTGCCTTATATATAAAACTGTAAAAATGAGAGTTACTCCGTCTTTCCAAAGTTTGAAATGATTCAGACCTGAGCTGCTGTTGTGTTCAAGTGCAGTTTGTAATCTGTGTGCAGCGAAGCAGAGGGGACGGGTTCAAAGCTGATTAGCCCCTGCCTTTGTGTGCCTGCTTTTCCACCTGTTGGGGAGCACGCTCTGTCTGTGTTCTGAAGTCAGGTTTGACAGTTCTGTGCATGTTTAACAGGAACATCAGAGACGGTGGCAGCAGGAACTTCCTGTCTGAGGAGCGCTCTGCTGTCCTACTGTTGGCGTCCATGTGTTGAATGTGTGTGTCTGTGTCTCAGGTGGACTGTCGGTGTCGCTGCTCTTCAGATATTTAGCCAAACCCTCAGAGGACTGGTTAGCCGGTACGTGCGCCAACCAAATCTCTCAGTATGCGATTTCCAGAAATCTGTCAGTGAAGCTAAACCAATTAATCAAAGAGGAATCAGTGACGATTGCTGATCTGCTACATGCTGATTTCCTTGAATGAGTCTGTGGGAACCTGCTGTGATTGGCTGGTTGGACCATGTTTGAACACCTGATCTAAGAATCTGGTTACACACATGAAACACGTATGTGCAGCTTCCACTTTCTCACAGTGTCATACCTGTAAACATCTGCCAGCATCAGCAAGTAACTGCACAGCAGCCATGTTGTTAATGTCACGATGATGTCATGAAACTCTTCCAAAAGGATAAAACAGCACAAACAAGACAGCTAGCAGTTACACCCACCTGTGTTGCCGAGGAACTGCAGGTCGATGGAAGAAATGGGCGTTTGAGGCGTTTCACTTTGAAACTCCCGGAGCTCGAACCACCTGATGAGTCAGTTCCTGAACATTTGATTCCCAGCCAAGCAGCCCACATGTACATGTTGAAATGTTGCTCATGTGTTCGGTTGCTTCACACAGAGTACAAACTGTTTCTTCACTGTAAAAACATCCGAACACATTTGGATTCCTGACATTCCTTAGGTGTGGTTAATAGGCTACAACCTGTCCAGATGTTTGCAGCTGTGGATGTGAGGCGTGAGTGTTTCCTCAAAGTTGATTCAGACTCCAGGACCAAATAACACACTGCTTCATCTTTGCAGACAGACATTCATCATGTTCTAACGTCTCCTTACACAAGCTTTTATTGTGAATGTCTGCCCTCACTCTGACAGTGGAAAAACCTCAGTGCTTTTATTGTGAAAGGTGATGATGTAGAAGTTTGCTATCAGTGACATCATCTCTCTGCCTCCCCTCCTCAGAGTCCCCCCGCCTGTCCACCGCCTCCATCAGCAGCGATGAGCGTGCTCCGTCGGCCACACCCTCCGACTCCTCTGACCTGCTGGCATGTTACCGGCGCCCTGTGAGCCTGATCTCCACTTTGTCCTCCGGGTCTGGATCCTCCAGAGACGACAACCTCGCCCTGCCTCCATCTATCACCAGCTCCTCCTCGGACCCCGACATCAACCTGAACCTGAGCCCTGAGGAGGGCGCCGCAGACCTCCAGGGGTCAAGCCCCCAACCCAACAGGAAGGGGCAGAGCTTCATTCACAACAAAAACAACAACAACAAAGACTGGAAGGCGAGTCATACCTCGAGCCGCCGGCAGCCGGCTTCACCATTTATCCGTGCCAGCATGGCGCCCAACCCTCAGTTGACCTACCTGGACCGCGTCGTCATGGAGATCATTGAGACAGAGAGGATGTACGTGAGAGATCTGCGCATGATCGTGGAGGTGAGTTACCTAACTGTGTGACCCTGTAGGTCTCATGATAACAGGCGTGGGCTCTGCGGGCTCAAATTTGTCGCAGATCAATTTGTAGTGGATGGTTGGTCATTGTGGTTGCCTAGGTAACCACCCGTCCAACCATATCCTTCGTTCTCATTGGTAGTTTAACTCAGGACAGCCTCCTGAGCTCCTGGAAATCTGTCGCTGAATTCCTGGAACATCGATCGCTGCTCGGGTTTGCTTTGACCATCACGCTCACCAATGGTTTGACGCTTTAGCCTGAAGCTAGCTCTAAAGTAACTTCAGGCTCTAAGCTTTTCTCTGAAAGTCTACTCTGTGATCCCATGAAAACACCTAGATGTCCACAGAGGGTGGCGGTGGATGATTCCTGGATCGTTTCCATGGTGTAGAATATGAAGTAAAAACACTTCGATCCTCTGCGTCTCATTTTCAAACGATGATCAATGATGATGGAGCTGGACAGGGTTTGGTTTTTAAGCTACTGACACATGAGCTTCTCGTCCTTTAGTTCTAATCTGAACTCACCAAAGTAAAACTGTCTGAACTTCAAATGTTTCATTTCTATTCTGGGAGCACGCAGGACAAAAATTGACCCATTTTTCTTAGTCTGAACATTTTCGGCTTGTGAAACATACACATTCCTGAATGCGTCTCCACGTACAGAGGACAGCTCGCGGTGTCAGTTGTTACCCCGGCCGTGACTCAGTGTCAGACTATAATTAACAGGCTAAGACGTCCTGCAGTGATGGGATTAGCTGCTTATGTAACAGTCAGGCTCACCAAGCTGCACGCACCTGTTTCAGTGTCTGAAGCACGACTCAATCAAACCAGACTGTTTAAAAAACTTAGGAAAGCAAAAAACAAACCAGTGAAGGAGCCACAGATACGACAGAAATACTATAAGAGATATTTATTATGATTTGTTTATCAAGGTTTCAGAGAATAACAAAGACCTGCCCTTATAATAAAATAAGGGCAGGTCTCTTTTGCCATCAGAATTATTGTCTAAAGGCGAAGAAATATGCCCAACGGATTTACTTTGCCAAATGGACCATCCCAGCCTTGCCGTAATGGTCTATTTGATTCACCTTTTATTGTTTATTTTATTTTATTTTCACTTGCTAAATACAGGACAGACTTGACTGGGGAAAAGAAAGGGGAGAAAGAAAGAGGGAAAGAAAAATAGCGGGGAAGAGGGACGGGGATAAAGGGCAAAAAACAAAAACCAACAAAATAAGCAGACAAAAAATACATATATCAATCACCTGGATCACCTGTTGCGAAAGAAAAAAGAGAAAACAAGCAGAAGAAAAAAAAAGAGCAACATAATAAACAACATCACGATGATCTATGGGAATATAACAGTAAATACTAAATATTAAACATTTTTGTGCAGCACGTAAGATCGACAGCGCACAGTGTGCTTTGAGGTAGGAGCCAAAAAGGGTGTAGTTTGTGTGTGTGAGCAGCCGTGTGTACACCTGTGAGCATGAACGCGCTTGTATTTAAAAGGTTCCTTCATATAACGATCTGCTAGAGGTTGTGGGGAGCCACAGCCCCGTCCTCCAGGGCACAAGTTTTAGGTTTCCTAAAAAAGTGAGATAGAATATTTAATATGAAATCAGTAAACACATCAGACATACGAGTTTTCTCCATTTTTAAAATATTTAAAAATCAAGTAAACTCTGACACATTAAACATAAACTGATACATAGATTTTAAAATTCAGTTTATAAAAATAAACATAAAGAAATACTTAACCACTTTTATTTAAAACAATAAATGTGTTTATGTACTTACCTCAATAATAAATAACAAACATATGGAATATAGTATATATATTTAATCAAACAGAAAGCATCTCTGATCAAGCCAGAAGTAATCAGATTACTGTGGTATAGCTCAGCATGAGTTCAGTCTGCCTCCTGCTGGAGAAATGGAGATATTACAGTTTAATTTAAAGGGTGTTTTATTTGACGCTGAGCTTTTTAAAAAGTGACCCCTGACCTTTCTGTCACTTCCTCTTATCCTCTTCTTCCCTGCTTGTCTCTTCCTTCCTCCTTCCTCTCTCCTAACCCTTCCCTCCTGTCCTGCAGGACTACCTGGCTCACATCATCGATCAGTCGGACCAGTCGGATCTGTCGATCCGTCCTGAGCTGGTCTGCGCTCTCTTTGGAAACATTGAGGACATCTACGAGTTCAACAGGTGAAGAAGAGAAAGTTTAAAGTGTCCGTTAACACTGCTGTAACGATTTTTTTGTCTAAAATGGTTAACGTTGATGTTGCGTCTCCCCCATGTCAGCGCTTGCTGTTTCCTGTTGAGGGGTGAGTTTGCTTTGCAGACCGGCGCTGTCCTGCTGCACAGCATGGAGTGCTCTGTTTGCTGTGGCTTTGAGTTCCTTCATGTTTAGAAACGATTCAGGAGGTTAAATATGGACAAACCGTTTCACCCGTTTTCACTCCTGAACGGTGCAGGCAGACACACTTGAGCACCGTAACACAAACCAGATGGTATATATAAAAATAACCATGACCGCCATGATGTCAGCCTTTGGTTATTGTTAGTCGAGTCATTAGAGTAGAAGGTAACAGAGACTTTCATTGCATGTCCTTCCTCTGCTCTCCTCCCTCCTTCTTGTCTGTCTTCATGGTTAAAGGTAAAAACTCCAAAACATCAGAAGAACATCATGAAATATTCAAATGAGCGTTAGGGTTCAGACTCTGAAGTGAGAACCAAGGAAACTGCTGAAACGAGAGAAAAGCTTCAGGTTTCCTTTGGTTTGCTCCTGGTGACATGCAAAGCGTTGTTATTGCTGGTGTCATCATGGTGACAGTGTTTCCTGTTCACAGCGAGCTGCTTCAGGATCTTGACCAGTGTGACAACGACCCTGTCGCCATTGCCAGGTGCTTCGTCATGAAGGTGAGACTGGATCTGATTGGATTTGGGTGAGGATGGTTCGTACAAGCAGTGGCTGATAAAACTCTTGGTTTGTTGTATTTCAGAGCGAGTACTTTGACATCTACACACAGTACTGCACCAACTACCCAAAGTAAGCCCTACAGCAGCCGTACTGCTTTCCCATGCGTCAGATTTCGAGCACGTTTTAAAAACCTCGTCTCATTCACATTCACCTGTCCACACTTGTCTGTCTCCTCTCTCCTGTTGCAGTTCGGTGGCGGCGCTGACAGAGTGCATGAGGAACAAATCTCTTGCCAAATTTTTCCGGGACCGCCAGTCCTCGCTTAAACGTTCGCTGCCTCTGGGTTCATACCTGCTCAAACCTGTTCAGAGGATCCTTAAATACCACCTGCTGCTACAGGTACCACACCAGCACATCTGACGACCAGTCACACCTGCACCCAAACCTGTAGAAATAGACCAGAGGACTGAGATGAAGCAAATATGTCTAAGGCCACGTTTACATCACATTTGATCAGAGCTTCACACGAGGATTCACATGGATTCCAGGAGGATCAGTCAGATTTAGTGTCTTCAGACATTTCTTGTTGTGAAAGCAGAAGTTATCTTCTTAGTTATATTTTTTTAGCCAACTAACTGAAAACTATATGAGCGACACATAAGTGAAGTTTGAGTTGATATCCACGGTGTTTGGAAAAAACGTCCAGATGTGGATGATTGGTTTGGGTTGGGAATTAGATTAGCATGTCATTAATGAGTCTGAGGTAGTTTTCTTTTTAATGATGAGGATGTACACATCCTGGACAGGGAGGAATGTTGGTTTGAGAAGGGAGTCAAGAAGGCCACATGAAAAGGGAAAGCCCATCTCTGAATTGAGGAGGGGGCCTAAGGGTACATCTGTCACCATCTTACAATGCTGTGATTGCAGCCATTCCCCAACTCTCTGTGAATGGTACTCATAGCCATTGATCAATAGGCTTTGATCAGTGTTGATTGATTAATGGTTGTTGATCCATGGTCATGACGATTTGCATATTAATGATCAAGGAACTGACCTCACAGCCCATCCTGCAGTCAGCTGAGAATGAAGAAGTCACTTGGATGAGTGACAATTTCTCCCCCTGAAAACATCCAGATGAACAGAATCAACCTTTTGGGAGTCTTCTTTTATTTTTTAGACTATATATACTTTCAAGCATGTATTGGGGAATATTTGTCAGACTTTTTGGTTATTTGGTTTGAAGCTACAACGTGATTGTGTCTCTTTCATTTTACATAAACAAATTGGTATCATCTGCATAAAACTGTATATTTTAACCCTTTCATGCATAGTGGCCACTACAGTGGACAGCTATTCAAAGGCTGTTTTCTTGTATTTGTGTCAGTGTTGATGGTATACTTGCACATAAACCACTACATTGGACACTGATGTGTCACTCCATACACATCAGTTGTCCACCTAAGTGTTTAAAAAAATGAAGTTCTTTTTTTCATGCCTAAAGAAAACCAAAAATACTTAAGAAAAATATCCAGATTGAGGTTGTCATAATTCATGCATGAACGGGTTAAACTGAACATGACTTTATGCTGACTTGTTTGTGTTTGTGATGGTTTTCGGTTTTCTTTAGGAGATAGAGAAGCATTTTGACCCAGAGGAGGACGGTTATGAGGTGGTAGAGGAGGCCCTCTACACTATGACAGGAGTGGCATGGTACATTAATGACATGAAGAGGAAACATGAACACGCCGTCCGACTCCAGGTAACTAATGGCAAAAGAAATAAAGTTTATTCTATACACACTGTAATTATGGCTATAAAGCGCAAAGAAAAACACTTCTATATCTAAAAATAACTTTAAATGAATACATTCATATTTTTAGGCTGTGCAGATGAAGTTCTTATCAGAAGGCGTGTACCAGATAAGAACTATTTATTAGCTCTGACATCTTGTGACAGTTTAGAGAGAGTATGCTCCCAGTGGTGACATCTTCAAACAAGAAGCCCTGCACTGAATTGTTCTGATAAAGGAAATTAAATTTGGAAAGGTTGAACTTACTTTTTCTATAAAGTTGATTCAGGGCTTCCTTCCTGAAAAACAAACCAAAACAACCAAAGGCAGGAGTGTATGAGTGTTTCTGTACTTGGTTTTTCAGGAGGTTCAGTCACTGCTGCTGAACTGGAAAGGTCCTGATCTCACCACATACGGAGAATTGGTTCTGGAGGGAAACTTCAAGGTCCATCGAGCCAAAAATGAAAGAACGCTCTTTCTCTTTGACCGGGTGCTGCTCATCACCAAACGTCGCGGCGAGCACTATGTCTACAAGACGCACATCTCTGTGAGTGGCAGCAGACAAACATCTAAGAGCTGCAGGGTTTCAGGTCTTTGGTTTAAATGCAAGTGTGATTCATATTTCTGTCTCTGGGTTTCAGTGCTCCACACTGACGCTCAACGAAAACGCCAAAGACTCCCTGAGCTTCAGCGTCATGCATTACAAAAACCCCAAACAGCCTCACACCGTCCAGGTGAGTCGACCTCCACCCGCCAGCCAACAGATTTAAGCCTGAGAGGATCGGAGTTCATTACCTGTTCTCGTCTTTTAATGTTTCAGGCTAAGACGGTGGAGGAGAAGAAGCTCTGGGCTCATCACATCAAACGCATCATTGTGGAAAACCACCAAGCCATCATCCCACAGAAGGTCAGAAACATCAGTATACTCACCCATATCGCTCCAGGTGACCAGTGCAGACACCAGTAATGGTTAGTTGTGTGTTTCAGGCAAAAGAAGCTATCCTGGAGATGGACTCCATCTGTGAGTAAACATCTCTTCTGCTGTAGAAGATTAATGAAAGCAAAGATTAATAAGGATGTGATGAAGTGCACCTCTGTGTTGTTGTTGCCGTTTCCCTGTAGATCCTTCCAAGTACCGTTACAGTCCTGAGCGCCTGAAGAAAGCCACGTCCTGTCACTCTGACGAGTTCCCACGAGACGCTCGTCAGGGCCGGCGACAGTCAGGTAATCAGATTACCTGGATTACTGATCAGGGTATCCTGTTGTTATTGATGTGTAACGACCGGTTTTGTTTCCTCTGCAGAGCCGATCAAACAAACCCTGAAGAGCAACAAAGGTAAAGACATTTCATTGAAATCGATTTTGATAAATCTTTGATCAGTACGTCCACTTTTGTGACTTTTGCTCTCACAGAAGTTTCTCTTGGAACGTTTTTGTTTAGGTTGTATTCTGCCCAGGTTCTAGATTTCCTTCTCAGACATGCAGTTGGACCTCTAGGTTATCTCTTATAAGATTTTCCAGTTGCTTATTTCAGTCAAAATTCAATAAAATGTCTGGACTCTAACAGATTGACCTGCTGTGGACCTAATAAGGGTTAGCGTGGTAGAAAACACTGTGAGGTTTCTGAGGCCTATGGCTCTCTGGGCTGATTAAAGCTGCAGATGTTCGCAGGTAAAGGTGTTGTGTCTAACAAATCTTTTTGCTCTTGTTCTTCTGCTGAATCTCCTGCTGGACTCTCAGCGCTCCTGGAGGTAAGACCCCAAACTCATTGAACACGCGCGTGCTTGCTGTTACTCAGACTGTTTCCTGTTCTGTTTATGACTCTGTGAACTTTCTGATGGGTTCTTATGAGCGATGTTTTGGTGAGGGTTACTGAGGCTCAGTCCTGCTGTCAGAGCCACACTTTAGATTTAGGAAGCAGAAACATCATAGTGTGTGACGTCCTGCAGTGCTCAGATGACAGGCGCTCTCTGCGGGCCGCCGTCAGCAGCAGCATGCTGGGGGACTCTGTCACGGAGGAGGAGGCAGAGCTCGGCAGCAGGAAGGACTCGCTGGAGCGACTGCTGTGCAGCGTGGAAGAGGAAGAGGTGGGTCAGTTGGATGATGCTCTGCTGGAGGACGAGCAGGTAGACGACTTTGCCAGCTCCGTGCTCGCTGCCATCTCCTGCTGGCACGTCACTGTCCAGGCCTTCCTTTCCGCCGCAGGGACGGTGAGGCTTTCCGGTGCCAGCCCGGTCTTCATCGCCCACAGCACCTGTAACGCGCTACAAGGATGCTGCTGTGGAGCTCCAAGTAACTGCTGCATGGGCGTCTAACACCAGCCGAGCTGCATGCTTGGGTTCAACACGCTTAACTACCGCAGGGTGACCACATGGGGCAGCGTTTAAAAGAACTGACAATGTTTGGATAAAGTTCATTGTTTTTTGTTTTCCTTGAGTCAGATTGTTTCAGATGGATCGCTTTCTCTGCAAAAGGTTTAGCTTAGATTAGTACAAAGACTGGAAGCAACAGCAAACTGCTTGCCAAGCTCTGTTAAAAGCTCACATCTATCAAATCAGAAAGATGTTGAGGTTTTATGAGCACTCATTACCTCAGTCATCATCTCTAAAGTCCTAAGCTCTGTGTGTCTTATCAATCTGTTTATTTATAAGCACATTTAAAAACAACACAGTTGACCAAAGTGCTGTACAAACTAAAAAGTGAAACAAACGCACACAAAGAGAACAAAACAAAAACTCAGTCACAGTTAAAAGTTAGGGAGTAAAAATGTGTTTTCAGACAGGATTTAAAAATGTTGAGTGTTGGAGAGATCCTCATTTGAAGAGGCAGACTGGTCCAAAGTTTAGGCACAGCAATCGTAAAGGCCCGGTCACCTCTGTCTCTTAGTCTGCTTCTAGGAACAATCAGCAGCAACTTATCACCTGACCTAAGAGTTCTACTAGTTCTAATCCATTATAAGAGACTTAAAAACAAGCAGTATGCTCCTGTTCTGATGGCTAGTTGGTTAGCTAACATGTGGAGCTCCACAGGGTTCCATCCTGGGTCCTCTGCTATTTGAATAAATACATCCTCTGGTGTTTAAAAAGAGAAAACATTTGAAGATGATGTTTCCTACAATTGAAAAAAGCTGACCAAACTGAGCATCTAAACCAGAAAGAGCTTTATGCCGTTATTATTCTTGTTATGGCAGAACTGGTGCAGAACTTTATTTTATGATTACTAAAAGCAGAAATGTGCATAAATATCCAGGGTAACCTACTACTGTAGCTAATTCACACACAAACAGGTGTAACTTCTGTAAGTCTATAAGAGTCTGTGTGAGGAGGTGAGCGACCAGGTCCTGTTTTTAGGTCGGTTGTTGATATGAATGCAGCTCACAGTGTCTGTACAGCCCAAAGTCGCTGAGCCAGCTGCCCAAATATTATGTCCCATGTTTGCTTTTCAAAGGTGGAAATAAAGAACAGGTCCATGCCACATACCTCATGCAAAGTGCTTCAGCGTGCAGCTGTCCACCGTAATCTTTTCACTGAAGGCCATACTGTGGTCATTGTCTCGAACATTATTTGGTTTGTTGATCATGACATCAGTTTGATGTCTGAACAACATCAGTACCAGGTCAGGACACCAGGGCTGGATTGTAACAATCCCGGGTGTGCACATTGTTACACAGCAGCATGAAAAACAAGCTTCTTTTACTACAAAAGCATTTTCTGTTATGTTTTCCAACAACACGAGTGCTCTACATTTTCATATTGAGAAATAATCTCAGTGACTGCTGTGCCTCCTGCAGTGTCTCCTTCGGTGCCTCCTTCAGTGCCTCCTTCAGTTGGGGACATTAACTTCAGAAGTTGTTTATTGTAAACTGAAATGTGAGCAGGTTAATGAGGCATGCTGACAGTTTTCCTTGGATCGAGTGTTTTTGCTAAGCGAAGGTTGTCTGTGTGCACTGAAACACCTGACTCTGGAAACCAAACCAACAAGGACTTCCCAAAAACTCTTCCTATCGTATTAAAGAATTTGAATGGCTCTTTGACTGTTTTTGGCTTTTTATCTTTGCAAAGTTTAAAACTTCGAACATTCGTCCTGCAGCTTTACATCCATCTTTGTCTTTATTGCTGTGAACATGAATACGATGGGTGACCCCATGAACTGGACGTTTGCTGCTGCCTCTCACAGTTCTGTTGCATTGATTTGCATTGGTGGCTGCTCTGTATCATGTAATAAATAAAGGTTCAGTTCACACAATAATAACAGACACTCTTTAAAACTGAGTAAGCAGCTTTTCCATGAATGACACTAATGACTTCTTGGTTTGATTTTTTTTTTTAATCATATTGTAAAAACATTTCTTTTCCTCCAGCTTTTCTTGACTTCCTGTTCTGTTTGTTTTTTGCTGAAGGACGCAGAGGGAGGTGGCGTCTCTTCAGACAACTCTAACAAAGAAAATGGACAACTCCCTGAAGAAGAAGAGCCAGGTGGCACAGAGCCGACACCTAAGCAGGTAAGTAACACTCAGTCGCTGACTTGCAGGTGTGAGGCCATCTCCAGATCGCCCGATCTCTGGGCTGTCAGTGCTGGTTGGTTTTGAGGGGTGGGGGGTGTTTGCAGGTGGTTGTAATCTTTTGCATCATGGCTGTATTTCCCACCTCTAATTACTGCTTCTGTATTTTTGTCCTGCCCAGCCAGCTGTAGAGAAGCTACCACAGGAGAAGATGTCTGAACCAATCTCAGAACCAGAACATTTCACTGATCCGACTCCCTCCAACATCTCCAATTCCTGTCAAAAGTCAGACGACCTGAAACATGAAGTAGATCCAGAACCCACAGAGGAGCCATCCTCAGCTACACCTGATTTGGATTTGAAGACCTTGAGCAGTGGAGAGTCCTCTGAGGATGAGGACAACGAGAAGGAGATAGCAGAGAAGGAAGGCGAAGCCACCAGCATCCTCCCGTCCTCCGTCCTGGACAAAGCTAGCGCCATCGCCCAGCACTTTACCAACAGCATCAAGCGAGGCAGCGTGGCCCAGGACGACGCCCGCTCGCTCGGTTGTCCTTCACCTCGGTTACCCAGCAGGAGTGGCAGCAGCCTCAGCCTGAGTGCCGAAGCAGACGACCGACCTCCGCGGCTCTGCAGCTTTGTTGCTGATCCTGCAGAGACCTTCGGTGGGACAGATTTGACTATGCTGTCTCCTCGAGATGACAGTATCTTTGATAGCGACCGAAGCATTAGGCGAAGACGGGACTCCACGCTGTCCAAGCAGGACCAGCTGCTCATTGGGAAAATCAAGAGTTACTATGAAAATGCTGAAAACCAAGACGCCACTTTCAGTCTTCGGCGCAGAGAGAGCCTCACATACATCCCATCTGGGTTGGTCAGGAGCTCCGTCAGCCGGTTCAACAGCACCTCGACCTCCTCCACCTCCACTGTGGACCCTACTTCTGCAGAGTCACACTCTGCTTTACCCCAAAATACCCAGGATCTTATGGGCTGTAGTGGCTCTTTGGACTCTTTGAAGTCTGAACAAAGAAGCACTGATCCAGAAGATTCAGAAGGCAGCCAGAGGTCCAGGTCTCAAAGTGTGCAGGATAATCTCTCTGATGATGAAGAGTTCAAACCTTCATCTAAAATGATTAAGATCTGGCAGGCGATGGAGCGAGACATCACAAAATCCCAGAGTGAAGATGAAGGGCAGGATCGAACCAAAGAAGCTCCAGTAACCTCCAGAATCTCCGGCCTTTCTTTCCCAACCAAAAACTCTTCCCAAGAAAGCAGAGCTTCTGATCTCAGCACCATCAAAGAAGAGTCGACAAGCCCTATGCCCCTCAAGCCCAAAGCCTCGGAGGTGAACCGGACAGGAAGCGTGAGGGACACGCTAAAGATGTTTGGGGAAGAGGCCGCCGTTCTCAGGGCTCCAGTGCCTCGGGTCACCCAGCTGAAGGTGGAGGCAGAAAAGGAGCGCCCCAGTAGCGCTTCAGACCAGGTGGTTGAAGTGGACAAGATGGCGAGCAAAGTCCTCCACCTGGCTCGTCAGTACAGTCAGCGAATCAAAACCTCCAGTCCGGTGGTCCGACAGCGAAGTCAGGGTCTCCTCTTTGGAAAGAAGAGCTTAGCCAGTGTGGTGGAGGAGAGGGAAGGTTCGGGTACATCACTTTACACACTGCGTAACATTTCAAACCAACAATCCTCAAGGAAATCTATCTATTGATTGTCTATGTGACCATAGGACCACTAAACCTTCAACCAACGCAATTCAGAAACTGTATTTAATTCTCTCTTCTGAGAGAGAATTAAATACAGTCATCAGTGACCTTTTGTGGTACAGTTAGGGTTATCGATCGTCGACCTATCCATTTTATATGAAATTTTAATTTAGAAAATCAGATAGTACACCTGTAAGGTGATAACACACAGAAGAGACTGGATTTAAAAGTTATCTTTTTTTTTATACCATGTACGGGGAAAGTGTGATGTTAATCCTGACCATACTCTGAGTCCTGCGCGGGCTCGGCCACCTGCTGGATGTTAAGAGATTAATTGTTGTAAATGTTTGTTCTGCATGTTTGTAAAACTGGGTATATATTCAGTCCTGCTCAGCCTGAGCCTGCCCTGCCTTCAGCAAACTCTGCTTCTTCAAATAAACCATTTCCTGTTGAGCAACCGATCAGTCCAACCTGTCCACACACGCTTAGTCTGCGCCCACTGCATGAAAAGAAAAACAAAAAAACAATGGTACCACATGTAGTTATGACACTGTACTGCCACCTTCAGGTAAAGACGGTAAAATGTGCTGTTTAGGGGCAGATTATAATCTGGACGGCCTAAAGTGATGAGCTCATCTTTCCTGAAACTGAAGTAAAATATCACACCTGCATATGGTACCATTGTTTGATTTATGCCAACTGTAGAAGCCAAACATATGTTTATGGATTATTACGGCTTTTGTTCATCATTTACTTCGGTTATCGGAACATTGTAATCAAATCAAACAAATTTAAAATTGATTTAAGATTAAAAATCTGGAAATATACCTTAAATATGTTTTTTTTTTTTTTTTTTTTTTTTTTTTCTGGCAGGTAAACCCAGCCTGACTCTGCCGCTGGTTTCTCATAAGCAGGCAACTTCTTTGCCGCTGAGTCCTGTAGACCACGTGAGGTCTTTAACCCTCGGCTTCACCTCCAGCTCCAGGGGCGTCTCCCCAGGCCGGCCTCACTCTCGCAGCCCCCTCAGTCCACCTCCTCCCCTCGAAGGCTTCAACTGGCCCGACGTCCAGGAACTCCGGTCCAAGTACTCCGCCAACAGCTGCTCCCAGAAGAGTGCAGTCAGTCGGAGTCAATCCATCCCGGAGCAGTTCGACAGCAGTCTGAGGAGGCACTCCAGCTGCCCCTCGGGCCGCTTCCTCGCTGACGAAGCTTCCAGCAGGGTTCCTTCACAAAGGCCTCACAGAAACTGGGACGCCAGCTGGGAGGAACGCAGCAAACGGCTCCTCAGAGCCAATTCCCTGGATCCTCGGCTGAGTGAATCTCAGATGAGTGATCTGCAAAAGCTCCAGGACCAGGTGGCAAACGACAGTTACTACATTGCAGCTGAGGCCCCCCTAACAAACGACCCCGAACACAAGATCATTGTCATGGAGAAGTTTCCAGAGCCAGAAGAAACAGCCAGAGACAAAAAAGACGAAAGTTACGTCCAGATCCGTTCACCCACCAGCAGAGAGAAGATCTCCATCATGGCCGTCATCGACCGGTGCCGGGCCTACCAGGAGTCTGACGAATACCAACAGAGGGAGGAACTGAAGGCCAAAACCGAACAGAACAAGTCCACAGCAGTGTCTGCTGATCAAGATGTTTCCCAGAAAATGAGATCAACCTCTGGGCCGAAGGTGGAAGGTCAGCAGAGCATCGTGAAGAACCTGAGGGAAAGGTTTCAGAGCCTGAGCTGAAGAGAGAGTTGTCCGAGCTCTCCTCTACATGTCACGACTCTCAGTTTATAACCAAAAGATGTAACAATGACAGGTTGCTCAAGTTTTAATGATGTCATAATTATTTAATTTATGTGAGCATGAAAGGAAAAGCTGTTTTAGCATGTGGTAATGGCACAAATGTTCAGGGGGTGAAATATTAAAACAAAGAAATTATCATATATGTATATAAAGTCTGCAGTTAGAATTCTTTCTGCTATCTTAGAAATGTAAATATCTTATTGAAAATCTTGATGGGAGCACCTTTCTGTGCAGGATGCCGTGTTCTGCACAGGGTTATTACATCTTCTGTCCAGGTGGAATCAGGAATACACTAAGGGATCGCTTAAAGCTCCAGACTGCACCCACTTTAACTCTTTAAAGCTCCTCTGTGAGAGGACTAACCACTAAACTCACGTCGTTCACTCCCGGTGTAAAAAGCGACCAGGTTGAGCGTGTGCTGTGTACAGAGTATTTCACCTCTTCACCTGACCTCCCTGAAGCCCCAACTCCTGTGACTCAGAGGTCAGACTATTGCAGTGGTTTGGGATTACTGCAGCACTCGGTCACTGATTTTAAATTTCAGAATATGGATTTTTGTTTTTTAAAAATATGGAGGTCTACATTGTCAGCACCAGACTCACCTCTTTGTTGTCAGAGGTGTTGTTGCAGAAATAATGGCCTTCATATTTCACTTGTTTGATGGTGATTTTATCAGAGAGCAAACATTCCTTGGTGATAATGAATCTTTGAACAGTCATCTCTGAATCATCAGAGCTTGGTCGGGGTATTTGGGCCACCCGGAGCAGCGGGGCGTTGGTAATGCCACCGTTCGGTGAGGTCAGATTATTCTTTGTGTTAATATCTGCTTGATATGAAGGCAGCTTTAATCCCTCCTGGGGAGCAGCAGCAATACACTGTCTTTGGATAGTACCTTGTACAACACAACCACAAAGACCAAACCGTCCTTCAAAGGAGTGGTACATTATATCGAACTCTCTGTGACTGGCTGCGTTTAGACTGTCTGTAGGGGGATGTGTTGGCTCCAAAAGAAGAGGAAAAGCCCCTCAGAGTTTGTGTGATCTGCACTTTGTGAGTTGGTAACTTGTAGAGCAAGGAGCTGACCAAGCTGATCGTGTCTGAGGGCTGGTGTGAGAGGCCTCGTCATGATCAGGACTTCCTCTCCCAGATCCGTCTGCTGTCGGTTCAGACTGTTGAGACTAGAAGACAGTTCAGTGAAGGCAACATGAACGCACCTGATACCTGCACACAGTGTCAGTTATTGATCATCAGCTTCTCATCACACTGATTGATTGTGGTCACCACGTTAAAGTCAGACTGTTCCTTCCAGTGATTAAAACTTTAAAGACATAACCATGAGTAAATGTTCACGACAGCCAGAGCAGTGCAAGGATCTTCAAACCTGCCTCATTAGAAAAAAAATTAATAAACACAGGTGATGAATTCATTAATTGTCCAGTAATTACTAAACTGTAAATAAGTGAAGTACAAATGATTTTTTTTTGTTTGTTTGGCCAAGTTCTCTTTTTCCTGTTAACAATCATAAATATTCAACTGTAAAAGTCATTAGTAGTTTATTTAATACTTAATATTTAAAGGAATTTCAGTTTTTGTGCCTTGTTGTTGTATTTCATCATTTTTTATATAAGTCAATATTTTCCTAATAAGTCATGTGTTGGACTCTGCTGTTAGCACTTTGCTCAGAGGCACATGGCAGATTTGAACATGTGACTTCCCACCTGCACATCCTGCTCCTCAGTCAGTCCACTGTTAACAGTCATGTGACAATGTCATGTACTCCCTATTTATTTGATCAGATTTAAATAGAAACACAGCAACTGTCTTTCTATAACTGTGTGTGTGTGTCTACAAATGTGTTTGTATGACATCTGTTCTGCATTAAAACCACATATAGAAGAAAAAGTATGTGCATTCTTTACATGTACACAGTATTATGTGTTGGTGTTGTGCACACAGTTCTCTTCCTGCAACATCCCTGTAGGTCACAAACACCTCTGCTGATTGGTTGATGGATGCAGGCTCGATTTCATACTGAAGAAGCTCCGAGTCACGCAGCCAGCTAACGTTAGCGCTCAGACCGCTCTCCTCACATTACTCACCCAGAATTATCGTGCTGATAAACACCGTGCACGCCATAATTTGATATTAAATTTGTGTTGGGTTTTTTTACGTATGACAGAATGACGCAAAATAATTGATGATGGTTGTCATCAATACTGTAAAAGAAGCCTGTACAGACATTTATTACACACCCAGTGTGTAAGGTTTACACGCCAGCTGCCCTAAATTAACAGCATTAGTAACGTTCATGTTTTTGTACTGATTAATCCAGCAGTATGTACAAGCTCTGTAAATGCTCAAATACATTCAGTGATATTCCCTTTTTTTCTCTTTTTTTTGCCTGTCCTGTTCAGCACTGATAATCATAGTTATTGTCTGAAGGTTAAACAAAATGCCCAACAGATTTACTTTCCCAAATGGACCTTTGGCTATACTGGTCCATGTAATTGTCATAGTTTATTCGATCTTTATTTTGATTGTTTTATTTTCAGTTATTACAATCAAGGAAAGAGAGTTAACAGAAGAAGAAGGAAGGAAAAACAGGAGAAGAGAGAAAAGTGAAAATCTGTTTAAAAAAACACAAAATGGAGCAGGAGAGCATGAGAACCCAAGGAGGACCACAGCAGCGGCAGTTGCGGCATCCACCTAGAAAAGAGCTAAGGAGAGCCTCAGAGGAGGGTCACCCAGCAGCCATGATGCAGCAGCCACAGGGAGCCACAGCGACGAGCCCACAGGCTCCACCCCCCAGCAGGGTCCAACGACCCTCTGCCATATGGCAACTGGTGTCAGTGCCTCAGGACCGACGGTGACAGGTGGTTACCAGAAACTACTGAGCTGATGCAATCAGAACTATTTTATGCAATAAATTATTCTCTGTTCCCAAACACATCCAACATAATAGCTACTAGATGCTCACTACACAACAAATATAGCCAAGTTTCTTACCGAAGCACAACCGTCGTCCCAGATTAACTAGTGACGGTCAAACAGATGTGTCAGGACCAATGACAGTATAAAATATGGATGACCTAATAGCTCGCCAAAAATGAAACCAACACGTCTCTATCGCCCCGTGGTGTCTGGCTGCAGTATAGGTCATAAACCCCGCCTCCTTCATGTCAGCAGATGGGAGTGAGGTCAGACTAAAATAAAAAAAATTCTCCTCAGATAATTTTTCTCAAAGATGCTTTTTTTCATTATCAGTAGCTTTCATCAAGCCGATTTGCGTTCATTTGTCTCCTTTCTCATAAGTTTGATTCTAATTACAATCATAATGCTATTAAACGCCACGGAGTCACGGAGAAACTTGCGTATGTCTGTTTGGGAATGGCAGATAGAGCGGGTTGCTGAGAGGAGGTCCAGCGTTTACGTTACAAAACCATGACCAACTGTTTTAATCTGACAGCCTGAGGTGTATGGCGTTATTTTTGTGCCTCTATTCTGAGCGCACATAAATAATTTTTGCAAGTACAAATGTTGCATTTTGAGGAGAAAATTATTTTGAGCGAAGAAAAGCTTGGATAATAGCAAACACTGAAATACATTTCTTGCATGCAGCAATGAATTTTGTTCACTCAAATTAAGCTTTTCTTTGCTCAAAATAATTTTCTCCTCAAAATGCAACATTTGTACTTGCAAAAATTATTTATGTGTGCTCAGAATAGAGGCACAAAAATAATGCCATAGAGGTGGTCTTCAGTAAACTGGACTACCCAACAGAAGGCTCCGAAGCCCCACCGCACTTTCTCTGTAAGTGTTTATAATCTAATCCATAACTACCGTCCTTAGCTAGGTCCTGAGAACTAGCTAGCTAAGATGGGCACTTGGCTGTCAGGGAAACTTGTTTTGTTAAGTATGTTTAGCTAATCCGTACAGGTGAATAAATTTACCCTGACTAAAGAAATCAAGCGAAAAGCACTGGGCTGCTCAGTCACTAACTACCGTTACTGTACTTTTATTATGAGTATTATACTGCAAGAGCAACAGGCTGGACTCTTCAGCTCCTGTGCAGAGCGGATTATTAAATATGTGCAAACAGCAGCGCGTTTTCTGTCCCTCCCACATCTGTAAAGACAGTAACACCAAATTTACAAAAAAGAAGCTTGCACTTCAGTAACCCCTCATTAATCATTAACTATGGATCTAAATTGCAAACCCCAATATTTATGTATTTAAACCAACTATGGCTGTTTGGTAGCTCAAGTTAAAATTTATGTTTAATTTTTCCACTGATG
The DNA here is from genome assembly GCF_013358895.1 of Oreochromis aureus. Classification (NCBI taxonomy): domain Eukaryota; kingdom Metazoa; phylum Chordata; class Actinopteri; order Cichliformes; family Cichlidae; genus Oreochromis; species Oreochromis aureus. The sequence continues at coordinate 26,096,422 of NC_052956.1, read as the reverse complement.
AATTTTTTAGCACTGACTCTGTGTATTTATTTATTTATGTATTTTTTTTACTGAATTTGTTTCAAATATTCAGGTTAAAAAAGCAGTCTGGATGATTCTTAATGAGGTATTGTTCACAAAGATACATGTGAAGCACTCTGTACAGCCTACATCCTTTAAGAGATATAATTTAAAGCATTAATATTTGTCCAATACTCAGGCAGTAGCTCAAACACTGGTGATAATAACTCCATATGTTGGTGACCACGATGCAGCAGCAGACTGAACCAGGACTGGAAACCTGCTCCATTATTTCATCTTTGCAAATCTTCATTTACAAAGCACCAACAACTCAAAGGTAAACATTATATTGGCAAATCTGTTACTATATAAGGGTTTGTCCTTTTTTTTAATAAACAGCTCATATGCAGCTGTCATCAGAACTGTAGAACTGAAACAATGTAAGAATAGAACTTCAGATCCTAAGCTTGTGAGGACAGAGAAGGATCAGTTTTATTTCAGATTTGAGAGATAAATTTTATATTTCAGTTTGATTCCCCCACATTTTATCACTCTGATGTGACGTCAGCGCTGTCACCTCACAGCTAAAGAGTACGCTTTATTTTATGTGTACTCAAATGTAGTCTAGCGCCACCTGTGCCCAAGAGCCATACCCTACCTACAGCCACATGAACCTGTCACACACACCTGGCGCTATCACCACGTTTGAATTCTAGTTTCATGCACATTACATTTGTGACTTTCAGTGTTTTCAGTTTTCGTCTTGCACATAAACCTTTAAACTAAATGAAATGTTTTAATTTAAGCCTACATCTGTAATAAATGCTAAATTATATGAAAAATAAAAACTAGATAACTGATCAGCACAGCTAGAAACAGTTGGTAGTTATATATAATCTGTATGAGCTTGGTTAATTTAACAGTCATTTGTGAGGAGACGTGATTAGTCAGCAACAGAGAAGTGAGCGACTCAGGTGTGCCAGTTGGCAATCTAACTGACATATAAATGACTTATGCACCTATTTTAAATAGAAATAATAAGCTAAGGTTAATATTCCCAGAGTACTTTATGACAGGCATACAAGGACAGTTAAAAGAGCTAATGGCAAAATGTTTGTTTGGTCATTTAATGCATTCATAAAAAAGTGGAAGCTTATTTACTTGCTGGGACTCACCTGTGCAAATAACGCCGGCCGTTCTGGGAACACATGTAAAATCCACAGCACACAACCCTTACCAGTACTATTTATATCACAGGTGCACCGCATGTTCAAAAATAGCAAAAATCTAAAAAAAAAAAGTAACCTCAGCATACCTTCTTAGAAACCATAAAAAACTGTATAATTTTTGGGGGCTTTCCAATTTAGGTTGTTCATGAATAAAAAGATAAACTTGGCTAATCCCTAATCCCTAAACCTAACCAAGGAAGAAAAAGTGGCAGATTAGCCTGGGTAAAAGACCGAAAGTTGAGGCACACAAAAATGTGTGCTGCTGGTAAAGTTTCTGGGCTGCCTTTCCTCATAACAGCCATCCCTCAAGAGTCTCCCCATTTAAAGCAATGCATTAACAGGGACTGTAACATCTAGTCTTTTTTTACTGAATATACAATAGTATAAGTCGCCCTGCCTCCAGCTAGCCAGTTAGATGGCACAGATTTGGTGCTTCTAAGGGGGTTTAGGCCATTTATTCCCTTTGTTACGGGCTAATATGCTCAGCATCAAAAAGACAACAGTAAGAAAGTACAGTAGATTTGTCCTCCACAGAGCGTCTCTGCCTAACACAGGCATCTGTTAGCCTAATCGTGCAGTAAGTCTGTGGGTAGACTGACCTTGTGGCGGGAAAGTCTGCTAGAATCAGTGCTGGATCAAAAATTCATTCCAGAGACAAACGCACTGAGGGCTGGTTCTGCTGGTTCTGCTGGTTCTGGACCAGCTGCTTATACCTGGTATTTGAACAATCGATCGTTTCACAGGATGACAAGCAAATAATATCAAAATATGAAAACTAGAGCTATAGTATATTGGTGTATTAAGAGTTTTTTTTCATGTGCTATGTGCAGAGGTGTTTTTTTTCTGTTCTCAAACTGATCTCCCTGTTGGAGCTCAGTCTGGGAGGAGTTTTTTTTTTTCTCCTTATCTTTCCTCATGTGGTGCATTTTCCATTGTTATACCTCTCTGACCTGTCTTCCCCATGTGATGTTTTTGTGTAATGTATGTATGGTCGGAGGGTAAGATGGCGCCGCCATTGCGTGCAATAGGTCGACAGCCTTATGAAATTTCCCCTTGTGGGACTAATAAAGGTATATCATATCATATCATCATATCATAGATTAACTTTAAATGATTTAGTAATAAAAACAAGCACAGTGACAGTCCTCCTCACTCACTGTCTAAACTCACCAACACTGACAGATAATATCAGAGGAATCATGTGGAAACCTGAGTTACACAGCCTGGGGAAGCTCAACTGTAATGCAGCAGAAAATATACAAAAATATACATCTCAGCTCTGTGGGGCCTTAAAAGGAAATCAGACGAATGTGTGTTTTCTGCACTGTCACCAGTTTAGCACCAGTATTATAAAGATTCAAGATTCTAGGTCTTTATTGTCAGTACAACAATATACACAGTATACAGCGTACGGAAATGCAGTTTCACCCCACCCCCCAACCCCTCCCCCCATGGTGCATTTATATGAAGATAACAAAATATATCTCCAAGAGATATAAAACTAGAAATTGCAAATAAATAATAACTCACTAAGAAAGGTACTATAACTAACTATATCTATGTACAATACATAAAAAGACAGGCAGAGACAATACAAAGTGGATTGTGCAGTAGGTATTGAATAACAGGTTCAGGTTATGAGTCACGATATTGTAGACAAGACAGGACGAAGACATGCAAGATGCAAAATGTGCAATATAGCATTATGTAGATGTGTTCAGTAACTATGTGACTCAGGTGTGCAAATAAGCATATTGTTCCCAGGCCCAGTTTGTAGTGGATTTTTGGAAGTTTGTGAAGTGTCCTTTACCCTGCTGTTTGCACGTCAGATGATGTGAGTTTGGAGATGGGTGGGAGAGGGCCTCCAATGATCCTCTCTGCTGTCCTCACTATCTGCTACAGACTTCTTTTCAGTGAAGGTGCAGTTCCCGCACCAGAGATGTAGCAGCAGACGACCCTTTCAGTGGTTCCCTGGTAAAATGATGTGAGGATGGAAGGAGGGAAACTGGCCTTCTTCAGTTTCCTAAGAAAGTGAAGATGTTATTGGGCTTTCTTCATGATAGTGGTTGTAGCAGCCCTTGGCATCAAGAATGACAGAAGAGTCTCTAACGGGTGCAGCCATTTATTTCCTCACCACACACGCCTCATTCTCTGGACATTGAGCACCGTGAAAACTATAAAATAAGAAAAAATTGATACCCGTACAGTCCTTTTGAAGTATAACAATGAGCAATAACAACAATGAGCTCAAGTTAATTCAGGTAAGTTCAAACAAGTAATTCTGAGATATACAGTCACAGATTAAATAAAACAAAAAGGGGTTACTTCAAACAGCATCAAGGGGTTACACAGTTCGGTTAAATAAAATATAACAACAGATCACCTCTCATCACATACCTCAGTCCGCTTGCCAAGGGTGCAAACTCCGGTGAACACTTAAACACTTCGGCCCGTTTCTCATGGGATGCTGCTAGCTTGCATGACACACATGTCTAAGCTAAAAAATAGCACATGGATGTAAGTAACGTAAGTACAGAACAAAAAGGTTTTCAGATAGCTCACAATACAAACGCAGCAACATACCTTACATTAGAAACACACATCATACTTTTCAAGGTATTATCGTAACTTACATGGACTTTGTACAACTTATTCCTGCCGCACGACAGACTGCTCATACACGTTACGGGGCATGCCTCTGAGCACATCTGTCCTTAGTGCGACTGCGCATACAGTTCCGACAACCCCCGCAAGGATGACTTATGGTACAGATCAGCGGTTCATTACAGTGGTGGTGTTCAGGTTGCAGGAGAGGCCATCTGACATGTGCACACCCAGGAACTTCACACTGTTGACCATCTCAACCATCTCGGCCATCTCAACAGCAGATCCACTGATAAAAGCTATCATTATTGTTTGCAGTATTCAGTTCATCAACAGTGAACCCCAACGCCGAAGCTGCTGTAGATCCAGACTGTCCCTCCTACTCAGAACAAACAGAGTTAACTGACCTACTCTTAGCCAGAACAGCAGTCACGGCACTAACTCGTGTCTCGCCTCCAGCCTTTGATGCCTTTGATGCCATCTGCTCTGAGTCCGGACCATTGCCCTTTTGACTACTTTAAGGAGATTGTCATCGGCTCCATGCTTCAGCTAACTCCTTCAAAGCTGTGACACCAGTTGTGAAACTTACTGCTGGTTGTTTAAACTTAGATCACTGTCGTGTTGTACAGTTGTGAAATCATAAACCTTTCCCTAAAAACATGGACATGCAATCTTTTAAAACAACTGCGGCTCACAGTTCTACAGTAGAATCGTGTGCAGTATCCTGGAAGAATGCTGAGGCCACCTCAGGTGAGTCTATCTGAGGACGCCATCACACCCTCATAACTGCAGAGTGTAAAATGATAGGTTTGTAGCTTGAACCTATTCGCTGGAACGTTGAAGACAATGTAATTACACAGCAAAGCAAGACACAAGTAGGCAAGTTCTTTATGTTTCACGTGCACGGGAGAGAACTGGACAGGCGCCGTTCCTTCGCTTGACCCCAGTTGCTCTCGTCCGCACCCCCGTAACACTGCTCTTTTATTGTGGTTACATGAATATGCATAAGTTCATTAACATATGACCTCTTACATAGGTATACATGTGAACAAAGGATACCCTGTGTGTGTGTGTGTGTGTGTGTGTGTGTGTGTGTGTGTGTGTGTGTGTGTGTGTGTGTGTGTGTGTGTGTGTGTGGGGAATGTGACTCCCCAAAGCTGGTGCCAGGAGTCTAGCGGTCCATCTAAACAAAAGGCTCTTAGACTCAAACAGATATACGTGTGTTTGCTATACCATATATCAGCAAGAGAAGATACGACTTCTCCTAGGAGGTGTGTGATCTATGCCAGAACACTCTGAAGAGGAGTGAACACACTCCCCTCTTCATGCTACACAGAGTTGTTACAGACTATTAAGTATCAAACCTCCTATCACTACACAATTGATTATATACTTTTAAGCATATATGAGTAAATATTTCTAAGCATAAATGGCAATAAACAATACAAATCTAACATAAAATACCATCAAAACCTGCAGAAAAGTATTTGCTCACAGCAGATGATGGAGTTCTATTGTTTGGCCACTAGATGGAGCCAATCAGCAGCTAAATGTCTAACCTCAGAGTGAGAATATGAGCTGTGATACGACTCCCAGTCAGATCAGTTCAGACATGACATCGACCATATAAACCAATCACAAAAGGGGAGCGAGACATTGATTTATTCTCTTTTTCACATAGGACACATTTTCTTATTCATGCATCTAATGAACTGCAGGACGTCTAACGGTGGAAAGGCCTTATGTTCCTTCAGCTCGGGTGTAAAACGACTCTCTGCATCCAGTTTTTCTCCAACTCCAACTTTTTCATTATTGTTATCTGATCGCAGGGCATGTCCTGTAAGAGTCCATAATGAAGTCCAAATTACAAGAAATAAAATTAAAAGAATCAGAAGGAAAAATACAGAAATCGCAGAGCGACAAAGGACAGAGATAACAGGCTGTACGCACAGAAGGTTACAGACACAGGTGAGGACAATCGAGACCACAAGACAAGAGGAGCAGCCTGAAACTAAACACGAGACTAAAGGGACAGTTCGCTAGTCAGTCAAGAGTCAAGAGACGAAATCAACAAATCTTACAATAAAAAACGGACATGAAAAATATTTATTCTGTGACCCCAGTTCCACTCAGTCTTGTTTATCACGATGAATCAACAGTAATCTGCCCCCCAGAGGTTAAACCTGCAACACTTAGCAGATGCTCTGAGGCCTCGCTCGGGTCTGACTCGGGTCATATTCCAGTATAAATACTGATTACCTGAAGATTATGGAGGCAAAGGTTGAAATAATAATGATGATTCTAGTTTCCACAGCAGGAAGTTCTGATTCTACCTCCACCTGCAGGCCTGCGTCCATGCTGTGAGGAGGCACAGTGGTTCTCCTTCTCAGTGAGTCGAGGCTGAGCACCAGCACCCTTCAAAGGAGGCTCACCGCCACTTACATTCACCCTCGCCTGCTTTCAGTCAGTGACAGCTTCACAGCAGCTACACCACCCTGTCTGTTGTCTCCAGCTCCTCCCACCCCCACCCCCCAGGAACAAGAACCTGAAGGCATTCCCACCTGCAGAGTCAAGACAGAGGTGTTAATCCCGGACCTGGTGTCATGACCTCAGGACCGGCTCCTCGCTCTCTGACCTCTACCCCACTTTAAACTCCTTTGGTTGGTGTTAGAGCACCATCAGCATTATGTAGCTGAAGTGTGCTGATGAGCCGTTATGTAAGCCCATGTCAGAGCCTGTCCTGTCCCGTCCCACAGTGTGAAGGTTCACGCTTCAGCGACATCATTCTCCTCCCACAGCCCGCGCTCACCCTGCGTCCCTTTATTCTGCAGTGGAAGCACAGATTTCCTCAGAGGCTGAAGGAAAATCGAGCCAGAGAGTTCATAACAGAGCACTCGTTAAGCAGAGATGTACTCACAGTACTGGAACACGGCTCAGCGATGCGGGCCGGACTACAGGAGATACACGGTGAGTATCACACAACGCAAACCACTCTGATCCTGCTCACACGTGAGACAGGTGATCACAAACATCCGTCCTAGGTGTACGCTGAGCTCACTGCTGAATGTGCTTGGCATCATTTCGAAAGCTTGATTCAGACAAACTTCAGTCCGAACTGAAACTCAAGTCTTTTCGGCACATGTCGGTGTGGAGTTGCTTTTCTCCCGAGGTGCACGTCAGGTTACGGTGTAGGGTTAAAATGGCGTTCCGGTTATGGCGACGTATATTTCACACAGAAGTATAATTCACGTATAAATGTGTCAAACTTGCTTTGCTGTACTTTTATTTTGAAGAGGAAGCGGCTTTCATGTCTCGCTCTGTTTGACTTGATGAAAACAACCTGATTGCCCTATTTTTAGTGGTGCAACGGATCAAAAATCTCACAGTTTGGATCGGATCAATTTTCAGATCAGCAAAAAAAGAAAAAAAGAAAAAATTTTAACATTTACTTATTAACTTATTTAAGTATTTTTTGCCTATTAAAACATTCAACTCAAGCCTCATTATATATACAGGGAGTGCAGAATTATTAGGCAAATGAGTATTTTGTCCACATCATCCTCTTCATGCATGTTGTCTTACTCCAAGCTGTATAGGCTCGAAAGCCTACTACCAATTAAGCATATTAGGTGATGTGCATCTCTGTAATGAGAAGGGGTGTGGTCTAATGACATCAACACCCTATATCAGGTGTGCATAATTATTAGGCAACTTCCTTTCCTTTGGCAAAATGGGTCAAAAGAAGGACTTGACAGGCTCAGAAAAGTCAAAAATAGTGAGATATCTTGCAGAGGGATGCAGCAGTCTTAAAACTGCAAAGCTTCTGAAGCGTGATCATCAAACAATCAAGCGTTTCATTCAAAATAGTCAACAGGGTTGCAAGAAGCGTGTGGAAAACCAAGGCGCAAAATAACTGCCCATGAACTGAGAAAAGTCAAGCATGCAGCTGCCAAGATGCCACTTGCCACCAGTTTGGCCATATTTCAGAGCTGCAACATCACTGGGTGCCCAAAAGCACAAGGTGTGCAATACTCAGAGACATGGCCAAGGTAAGAAAGGCTGAAAGACGACCACCACTGAACAAGACACACAAGCTGAAACGTCAAGACTGGGCCAAGAAATATCTCAAGACTGATTTTTCTAAGGTTTTATGGACTGATGAAATGAGAGTGAGTCTTGATGGGCCAGATGGATGGGCCCGTGGCAGGATTGGTAAAGGGCAGAGAGCTCCAGTCCGACTCAGATGCCAGCAAGGTGGAGGTGGAGTACTGGTTTGGGCTGGTATCATCAAAGATGAGCTTGTGGGGCCTTTTCGGGTTGAGGATGGAGTAAAGCTCAACTCCCAGTCCTACTGCCAGTTTCTGGAAGACACCTTCTTCAAGCAGTGGTACAGGAAGAAGTCTGCATCCTTCAAAAAAACATGATTTTCATGCAGGACAATGCTCCATCACACGCGTCCAAGTACTCCACAGCGTGGCTGGCAAGAAAGGGTATAAAAGAAGAAAAACTAATGACATGGCCTCCTTGTTCACCTGATCTGAACCCCATTGAGAACCTGTGGTCCATCATCAAATGTGAGCTTTACAAGGAGGGAAAACAGTACACCTCTCTGAACAGTGTCTGGGAGGCTGTGGTTGCTGCTGCATGCAATGTTGATGGTGAACAGATCAAAACACTGACAGAATCCATGGATGGCAGGCTTTTGAGTGTCCTTGCAAAGAAAGGTGGCTATATTGGTCGCTGATTTGTTTTTGTTTTGTTTTTGAATGTCAGAAATGTATATTTGTGAATGTGGAGATGTTATATTGGTTTCACTGGTAAAATAAATAATTGATTGAAATGGGTATATATTTGTTTTTGTTAAGTTGCCTAATAATTATGCACAGTAATAGTCACCTGCACACACAGATATCCCCCTAAAATAGCTAAAACTAAAAACAAACTAAAAACTACTTCCAAAAACATTCAGCTTTGATATTAATGAGTTTTTTGGGTTCATTGAGAACATGGTTGTTGTTCAATAATAAAATTATTCCTCAAAAATACAACTTGCCTAATAATTCTGCACTCCCTGTATACATACAGTGGCTTGCAAAAGTATTTGGCCCCCTTGAACTTTTCCACATTTTGTCACATTACAGCCACAAACATGAATCAATTTTATTGGAATTCCACGTGAAAGACCAATACAAAGTGGTGTACACGTGAGAAGTGGAATGAAAATCATACATGATTCCAAACATTTTTACAAATAAATAACTGAAAAGTGGGTGTGCGTAATTATTCAGCCCCCTGAGTCAATACTTTGTAGAACCACCTTTTGCTGCAATTACAGCTGCCAGTCTTTTAGGGTATGTCTCTACCAGCTTTGCACATCTAGAGACTGAAATCCTTGCCCGTTCTTCTTTGCAAAACAGCTCCAGCTCAGTCAGATTAGATGGACAGCGTTTGTGAACAGCAGTTTTCAGACCTTGCCACAGATTCTCGATTGGATTTAGATCTGGACTTTGACTGGGCCATTTTAACACATGGATATGTTTTGTTTTAAACCATTCCATTGTTGCCCTGGCTTTATGTTTAGGGTCGCTGTCCTGCTGGAAGGTGAACCTCTGCTCCAGTCTCAAGTCTTTTGCAGACTCCAAGAGGTTTTCTTCCAAGATTGCCCTGTATTTGGCTCCATCCATCTTCCCATCAACTCTGACCACCTTCCCTGTCCCTGCTGAAGAGAAGCACCCCCAGAGCATGATGCTGCCACCACCATATTTGACAGTGGGGATGGTGTGTTCAGAGTGATGTGCAGTGTTAGTTTTCCGCCACACATAGCGTTTTGCATTTTGGCCAAAAAGTTCCATTTTGGTCTCATCTGAGCAGAGCACCTTCTTCCACATGTTTGCTGTGTCCCCCACATGGCTTGTGGCAAACTGCAAACGGGACTTCTTATGGTTTTCTGTTAACAATGGCTTTCTTCTAGCCACTCTTCCAAAGGCCAACTTTGTGCAGTGCATGACTAATAGTTGTCCTATGGACAGATTCCCCCACCTGAGCTGTAGATCTCTGCAGCTCGTCCAGAGTCACCATGGGCCTCTTGGCTGCATTTCTGATCAGTGCTCTCCTTGTTCGGCCTGTGAGTTTAGGTGGACGGCCTTGTCTTGGTAGGTTTACAGTTGTGCCATACTCCTTCCATTTCTGAATGATCACGTGAACAGTGCTCCGTGGGATGTTCAAGGCTTGCGAAATCTTTTTATAGCCTAAGCCTGCTTTACATTTCTCAATAACTTTATCCCTGACCTGTCTGGTGTGTTCTTTGGACTTCATGGTGTTGTTGCTCCCAATATTCTCTTAGACAACCTCTAAAGCTGTCACAGAGCAGCTGTATTTGTACTGACATTAGATTACACACAGGTGCACTCTATTTAGTCATTAGCACTCATCAGCCAATGTCTATGGGCAACTGACTGCACTCAGACCAAAGGGGGCTGAATAATTACGCACACCCCACTTTGCAGTTATTTATTTGTAAAAAATGTTTGGAATCATGTATGATTTCCGTTCCACTTCTTACGTGTACACCACTTTGTATTGGTCTTTCATGTGGAATTCCAATAAAACTGATTCATGTTTGTGGCTGTAATGTGACAAAATGTGGGAAAGTTCAAGGGGGCCGAATACTTTTGCAAGCCACTGTATATACATATACACACATACACATATATACACACACACACACATACATACATACACACACACACACACACACACACACACACACATACATACATACATACTAGAGATGGCACGATACCACTTTTTTATGTCCGATACCGATACCGATATCATAAATTTGGATATCTGCCGATACCGATATGAATCCGATATAGTGTGTCTTTTAATCAATAAAACTGTTTTTTTAATATCTTGCTGCATTTTGTATAAGTTCATACTCAAGTTTAAATAAACAATAACACTAAAGCTATTCTGTTATACCTGTATGTAAAAAATACACTGCACCCAAAATATTTTATATTTCAGCAAAACTGATCAATCTAATAAACTTAAACCTACTCCATCCTTCCTCTTCTGGTATTTTAAAGAGTACTTAGCAGAAATATTAATCAACCTAACTAATAGGGTTGCAAACTCCCAGCAAAAAAAAATGGGGAACCACCCCCCACCCTCCACCTCATGATGCTTAATCGATGTAATCAACTTTAATTTGATGCAGGGTGAAAAAAAATGCACAGAATTAAATTATTTTTCAAGAATAATTAAATAGATTCAACATCTTTCTTCAACAGAATTGCAGACTGCACAGATGGTACTTTCCCAAAGGAAAAAGTACTATAGCTTACTAGGGTATATTAGACTTAACAGTTACTATATACAGTAATGGACTTCTATACATTTTACATCAGATTAAAACTTTGGGTGTAAGATTCAGATAATTATTTATTAAAAGCTAGACATTTTAAATGAGAATAAGAAAGAAAAGTATGTCTTTGTGCCCCTTTTCCCTGTTCATGCCCTATCGGCCCCCTGGCTAAACTTTGCTAGATCCGCCCCTGCACAGTTACCAGCCGTCAGCTACGTGAAAAGGATCCTGGTGTAGAAAGTAATATTAAATAAAAATTCTAACAGCAGCTTATCAAGGTTAAACGTGCTGCTGTTGTTCAGCCGCTGGTTTCCTCTTTCTGGTGCAAAGTGGGCCAAAAACAAAGAAGAGAGACGGACTCGGGACAGAAAAGCCGATCAGCTGATCATTAAGCAGTTTCACGATTGAAGTAGCAGCAGGAAGGTGAGGGAGAGAGAGGAAGTCGCTCCATATATCGGTTGTTAAGCTTAACATGGGAACGCTTTACAAACATTCAGAGATGAACTTACACACTTGCTTTACTTCTCTCTGGGATAACTTCCTCGGAGATGAAATGCTGGTTTGGTAGCGAGGCTACAAATACACACAGCCGCTCTATCACATGAGGCATACTGCTCCGACGTGCTACGGTTATGAGCCGAGTTACGCCGTGTCGCAAGTTTTGTGAGGTGTTTTTTTTTTTTTATATTTAATGTATCGGATTACATTTTTAATTTCTCACAGATATCCGATCCAGTAATTTACGTCAGTATCGGACCGATACCGATACGTAATATCGGATCGGTCCATCTCTAATACATACATACATACATACATACATACATACGTATGTATGTATATATATATGTATATATATATACATACATATATACATACACACACACACACACATATATATACATATATACACACACACACACATATATACATATGTATACATGTATACACATTATATATATGTATATATATGTGTATATATATACACATATATATAATTATTATTATTATTATTATTAGTATTATTATTAGTATTATTATTATTATAAAAACAAATTAAGGTGCAGTATAGGGCAGTACAGGGCATTGTATCTACCACTCCGCTGTGACATAATGAGCGGTCACGGACACGTAGCTTTCCGTTGACCTGGAGGTCCACCCATTTGTAGTTGGGCAACAAAAGATGCCTGATACAGTTCAGCCATAACTTTAAACTTTTCCTGCTCATACACACCTGGGTACGATCTTGTCACTGAAGCGGACGCACAACGAGATATCATAGCGTGGCTCAAGCACGTTCATCATAGTTTAAACCCCTTGTTTTGCACAAGGGAATATGGCCTCCCATCTGCAGCTAAACACCCCAGTAGCTTTTGTAATAGCTTTAGCCCGATCGGATTGGGGAGCAAAGGGCTGCTTAAATGCCCCAAACTCCTCTGCTCCTCCCCTTGGACCGGGCATAACTGGGCATAACTATCGCTTGACAGACTGACCACGTGCACCATACACATACTTTCTTTCTTTCTTTCTTTTTCAAATCTTCGGATCACGTGCGTCCCGAACCGTGGAGTGGGATCGGTTCGGATTATGGATCAACCGTGATCCGTTGCACCACTACCTGTTTTCGTTTTAATTAATGATTAAAATAAATATTTTGATAAACAACAGAATAAATATGTGCTGTTGTAGCCAATTCCTGACCAATCACAACAACCCATTTTACTCTGACCAAAACCCGACTCGTTTCAGCAGAGGATGCCACATGACTTGAGCACGCCGGGGGTTTGGTTCCTTCTGTTCTTCAGGTATCCACACTTCTGAGTTCTCAGTGGAATGCTGTTCACGCACAGTTTACCTGGTCAGTTTAGATTAAAGATGTTTTCTATTGAAAGTAGAAAACCCGAGACCAACAGACAAGACAAAAGTTAGAGCTGAAAGTAGAGACAGTTTCTACTGGTATGAGTGATCAACAGTCTATTGCTCCCTTTCTGTCACGTGTGCTCAGTATTTATATCCTTATACTTCTGTGTCTCTGAATGCATGGCCTGTACTACACACTCCACATTAAATGTATAGATGCACACCTGTCTGCAGGTGGTGGAGGGGGACACGCCTCTTCCTCTGGGCTCTACGTGTCGCAGGAAGCGCCTTCACTCTGCAGGAGAGGATGAGGAGGAGGAGGTGAGGAGGAGCTGCGCATCTCGGCCCAATCCCGAAGGCTCCCTGTCGGCCGGCGAGCTGAGCCGCTATGGGAAGCCTGAGGAGGAGGAGCTACGTAGACTGTGCCAGCGCTGCCACATCATGGCGTCCCAGCTGAACCGACAGGCTGCTGCTCTGGCTGACACCACAGCGCTGAAGGTCAGAAACACATCTGCACACACGTGTTTCGGACACACGAAACCCGGCACCAGTGCAAGGACATAACTGATGTAGTTTCTGAAAATCTCTTTAAGCCTGTGGCGAGGGCGAATAACAGCCCCTGCCGAGCCACAGCCGCCTTTGAGGCGTGACCACAGGCTCCCATGAATACACGTTAAACTCTGTAGCACACACAGATACGTCATATACATCCTGTATATTCCACACGCTACAGTTTGTGGTTTTATTGATGTTTGGAAAAACGTTCCCATTAAAAGGAGGCTGGCTCCTGGCTGGGATTCACAGGGACTAACCTGTGTGTGACCACTGCACTCACCTGTTCTGTAGTTGTTTTCAGTTTGTTGTCAGTATTTGTGTGCATGTCGATGCAGGCAGGCCTGCAGTCTCTGATAACGCCGTCCTCTCAGACTTCTCATTGTTTCCTTTGATCATCTAATTTGATGGAGTTCATGTTTCTGTATTTGCTGTGAACTTTGATTGGGAGATCTGGAGGTCCACTTCCTGTCCTGGTGAATGTTTGACACTGAACTCCTTTGTCAGTTTTTTTTTTTATATCAATGCATGAACATCAGAGTGGCTCACGTCTCTGCTGGGCCAAGCCAGCTCTGCTCTTCGCTCTCGCTCGCTCTGCAGAGCGGGTAGCTGTGATTATTATGATGATCACTCTGGTCACCGAGTCGCTGCTCGCTCTGCTGAACACAATAATGTCACAAAGTCTGAATCACTTGTGTTTCTTCACTCGCCTCTTTAAACTCTTTCTCCCCTCCATCTTGTTGTTATGTGTATTTAAGTATGTATGTCCAGAGAAAATAATTTTCTCCTGGTATGCAGGAAGTATTTAGATCATGTATGGAAGGAAAAATTGTAAATTATTACTTGTAAATACTGAAATCTTTAAAATGAGCACTGACCGCCAGTTTTTGTTAGCTGAATTAGAACAGCCTTGTTCACTGACAGCCCGACGGATTAAAGTGTTTCCAGTCCGAGCATCTCCAGCGCTGGATGAGCCTCCCATCTCTGTCTCTTTTATTGAACAGAAAATCCTCTGTGGTCGCTCTAGCTCCGAGTTTAAAGGAAGCACAATGTAACTGCAGCCGTGGGACTCATGGTGTCCCGAACACCAAATATCCGAAAAGAATCCTTCTCAGTGTGGACGTGAGGATCAGCAGCAGATTCATGGCTGACCTCGTGCTGCGGATGGATCGCCTCAGACATTCTCTCTGCTGGACTTCAGTCCATCGTTGGCGTCTTCTTCCTGCCCGTCAGGGACCCTCAATGTGAACAATTTAACCCTCAACCTCCATATTCCTGTTAATGTCTTCCTGTTAGCCTATCCATAGCTCATTAGTTAGCCACCAGTACATCATCATCTGCCCTTACCTCACCCGCCCGCCAAACATCTCTGATATTTAGAATAAACTGATCATTGTGTGAGAGCTGAAAGGATCTGACTGGTTTGGCTGTTTGGACCCAGAAACGTCTCCTGGTGTCAGACTGATTTAGCTCGTGCTCGCTGATGGGTATTTTATTTAAAGCAAGCAAAAACAATTTTATCAGCTTCTTCTCTGATTTCATGTAAATCTGCACTGTAACTAAATCTCTACAAGTTTTCACATTTGCTTTAATCCTGAATCCTGTTTGATTACAGTATGCTCTACTACTGGGGGTACTGGAAGGATTTATAGAAGGAAGGTGTGTAGAGATAACCGAAGATACCAAGGTCGCCAGAGCAGGAAGTGAAGGTCCGGCTGCAGTAAAAGCCCCGAGGACGTGCTGTGTCAGCAGAAAGGTGACGCAATCAGCAGCAGATTTATGACCCTGACCTCAAGAGCCCGACAGGAAGTGCTGAGCGTCACTTCTGCCTGTGCATTCAGGCCCAATATTATCCTGATCATCACCACAGCATATATCTCACTTCATGATGGTGATGATGGTTTTGCAGGTTTTGATGAGAATAAACTCTGAGCTCGGGTCTTCAGACTTTAAAAACCCAATTTAATGCTTTCAAACGGGTCATGTGACCAGGATCGTAGTTTCATGAAGTTCTTTCATCATTAAATATATAAACCCAGTTTACGTCATTGATTCTCCATATGGTGTTCTGTTTTTGATGCTCAGAGCTTACAAGCTGCTAATAATTTCTATGATTCAGGTTATAGGTTTGATTAATTAGCAGCTGGTTTCACAGGCAAACACACTGTGGACTCCTGCATCCACACACCAGGGGGCACTGCTGCACATCATTTTCAGAGCATGAAAGAACAGCTTAAAGAGAAACATCTAGCCTGTTTGTGTGTTGCACATAAAAGCAGCTGGCAGCGCTGATCTGGAGTCTGAGCCTCTTCTCAAAGGCAGCCTGAGAAGCTTTAAATAAGCATCAGAGTCAGTGAAAGCTCCACCCTGCTGTCTGACTGCAGGGACACAGACACTGAAGCATAATGCTCTGAAACGCGGACTGCATACAAGACCATTTCTTTCAGAGTCTGAGACCCCGAGGAGGCCTGCTAAGATAAACGACTGTGTGACGGAGGGCGGATGAAGCTCCACCTCCTCAGAGGGAAGCCCCAGATCTGTTAGAGACAACAAATGGAGTCCATGCTGAGCTGCTAATGCAGGCCGGCACAGACTGAGACTGATGATGCTCTCTGCAGGACCCGCTCATTGACTCCATCCTTCACACCACCAGCTGTAACAGGAACATCTTCACCCTCACAGAAAACATGCAACATATGTGACCTTCAATCAAACATCTAAGGTTCTTCTTTGAGGCTGTGACCCAGCAGACAGATTTCACAGCCTGAGAGCAGCTGAGGTTTCTCCTTTTCTTCTAAAAGTACTATTCTTGGAAAAGACTGGAGATGCACGAATTTACATTCATATCCAATCACATTGTAGCCCTGAGAACATCCTGTCAGAGGTTTAGTTGAGGTTAGCAGGGAAGGAACATCTACTACATCCAGCCTTAAATGAACAAGAATGAACAAGATGATGCATATGAACATATTTTTACTTGAAATGAGCGAATTAATTTAGAAAAACTACTCGAGGTGTCTTCATCAATATCTTTCAGTAGACCGGCATTATGTTTCTGGAATTAAAGAACACGGTTTTCTTACTTCTGTATGATTCAAACAGCTTGTTGAGCTGTGGAAGCCTTTAAACTTTTCTTCTGGCACCATCAGAAGGACAGTCGTTTATTAACCTCCTAGGACCTGTCGTCCACATGTGGACATCACATTTTGGGTTGTCTACCACAATACTAAATTTTACACACATAGGTGTAAACATGTTCCCACGTTTGAAGTAGCAGTTCATGTGATGTTCAGAAATCTTTCAAAAAGATGCTGTACTTTGTTACAGACATATGTCTTCCTGCAACTTTTAGCAGCACTCCAAATGAGCTATATTGCTCAAAGGGGCACAGTTGTTATTTCTCATTTTGTTTTTGTACTCAGGAAAAATGCTGCTGTGTTCAGACACCAAATAAAGAGTTTTGGACATCATTACTCAATTGTGGCTTAGTGTTCTATTGAAATTTAAAACGAATGTCCTCATATGTGGATATCATTTTTCTCAGAAACTACATCAGGTAAAAAGATAATTCTTTGTTTTTACATTCATCAGGTCCCAATCAGCCTAAATAGCAAAGAGAAATTAAAAATGCATGCCATGAAAGAGCTCAGGTCTTAGGAGTTAAAGGCTTTACTCATCTTTATTTTCCGTGGTGAGAAGAGCAGAGGGGAGAAAATAAAACTCTGCTTCTATAGTCCCGTGTTTCTATTTTCACGTTTCCTGTTTCTGTGGTCATGTGTTTCTGTGGTCCCGTGTTTCTATTTTCATGTTTCTATGGTCACATGTTTCTATTTTTACGTGTTTCTGTGTTCATGTGTTTCTATTTCCACGTTTTTATGGTCATGTGTGTCTATTTTCACATATTTCTGTGTTCACTTGTTTCTCTGGTCACGCGTTTCCATTTTAATGTGTTTCTATGGTCACATGCTTCTGTCACAGCTCCGGCAGCAGTCGTGTGGGTTTGAAGGGAAAAGGACCCAATCGCAGGCACTAGCGATGCAATGAGTGGGCTTTATTTACATGAGGTGATAATACAGACAGAGCAGAGATGGGACGGACGGAAACTATGAACAAACCACAATCTAACCAACAAATCTGAAACCATAACTTGGCTTATATACACACACAGGAGCAATCAGGGAATGGGAGACAGGAGAGAAACACAGCCGGGAGAAATCAGAGCTGATGAGACAAGGGGAAGCAAAGCCAGACACACTACACACAGGACATGAACTATCAAAGTAAAACAGGAAACAGGTATGCACAGACACGAGCTTAACACAAAACATCAGACATGGCAACAGGGAGAGAAGACAGAGACGTTGGACCAGGGCAGACACAGAACAAAAGGAGCTCAAAATACAAAACAGAAACCAAACCTAATAACAAGGAAATCCTAACAAGAATTAACCTGAAACATAAGATAAGAATAAAAACCAAAACCACTGAGTCCACAGCCTCAGGACCATGACAGTTTCTGTGTTCACATCTTTCTATTTTCACGTTTCTGTGTTCACGTGTTTCTATTTTCATGCGTTTCTGCGTTCACGTATTTCTAATTTTACATGCTTCTGTGTTTGTGTTTTTCTATGGTCATGTGTTTCTATTTTCACGTTTCTATTTTCATGTGTTTCTGTGTTCACGTGTTTATATTTTCACGTTTTTCTGTGTTCATGTGTTTCTAGAGTCATGTGTTTCTGTGTTCATGTGTTTTTATTTTCACATTTCTGTCTTCATATGTTTCCACAGGGTGGGCCATTTATATGGATACACCGCAATAACATGGGAATGGTTGGTGATATTAAAGTCCTGTTTGTGGCACATTAGTATATGTGAGGGGGAAAACTCCTCAAGATGGGTGGTGACCATGGTGGCCATTTAGAAGTCGGCCATCTTGGATACAACTTTTTGCTTTTTCAATAGGAAGAGGGCCATGTGACACATCAAACTTATTGGTAATGTCACAAGAAAAACAATGGTGTGCTTGGTTTCAATGTAACTTTATTCTTTCATGAGTTATTTACAAGTTTCTCTTTGTTCACAGCCATTGACATGTCGAAGAGGTTAACACGTGAGGAGCGGATCGAAATTGTGTTGATATCTGGTGAACGCAGTAACCAGGTCATTGCAGCAGATTTCAATGCAAGACACCCTACGAGACCACCCATCTCCCATGCTACAGACAGGAAACTGCTTGCTAAGTTTCGTGAAACTGGTTCAGTGTTGGATTTGTCAAAATGTGGACGCAAGAAAACTGTCACTAATGAAGAAACATCAGTGGCTGTCCTAGCTTCATTCAGCAAGAGCCCACAGCGTAGCACTCGCCGCATGTCACTGGAGAGTGGCATTAGTCAAACATCCCTTCGGCGGATATTAGCTACTCACAAATGGCACCCTTACAAACTCCAGCTACTGCAGCATCTCAACGAGGATGACCCAGATCGACGCACAGAATTTGCAGAATGGGCAAAACAAAAATTGGAACAGGACCCTCAGTTCATGCAGAAGATTTTGTTCAGTGATGAGGCAAACTTTTATGTGAATGGTGAAGTTAACAAACAAAACCACCGCTATTGGTCTGACACTAACCCACATTGGATGGATCCCTCCAAGACTGTTGGAACAACAAAAGTGATGGTGTGGTATATGGGGTACAACGATAGTGGGTCCATTCTTCATCAATGGAAACCTCAAGGCCATTGGATATTTGAAATTGCTACATGATAATGTGTTTCCCTCTTTATGCACTGAAGCTGGCACGTTCACTGAGTTTTTCCAGCAAGATGGTGCACCACCACATGATGGGTGCCAAGTCCAAGCATTCCTAGATGAACAGTTTCCTGGAAAGTGGATTGGTCGTCGTGGGCCAGTTGAATGGCCCCCAAGGTCTCCCGATCTAACCCCCTTAGATTTTTATCTTTGGGGTCATCTGAAGGCAATTGTCTATGGTGTGAAGATACAAGATGTGCAGCACCTGAAACTACGGATACTGGATGCCTGTGCTGGCATTTCTCCTGCGGTGTTGCTATCAGTGTGTGAAGAGTGGGAGAAGAGGGTTGCATTGACAATCCAACACAATGGGCAGCACATTGAACACATTTTATAAGTGGTCAGAAACTTGTAAATACCTCATGAAAGAATAAAGTTACGTTGAAACCAAGCACACCATTGTTTTTCTTGTGACATTACCAATAAGTTTGATGTGTCACATGGCCCTCTTCCTATTGAAAAAACAAAAGTTGTATCCAAGATGGCCGACTTCTAAATGGCCACCATGGTCACCAACCATCTTGAGGAGTTTTCCCCCTCACATATACTAATGTGCCACAAACAGGACTTTAATATCACCAACCATTCCCATTTTATTACGGTGTATCCATATAAATGGCCCACCCTGTATTTTTACGTGTTTCTATGGTCACGTGTTTCTGTGTTCACATGTTTCTATTTTCCTGTGTTTCTGTGGTCATGTTTCTGTTTTTACGTTTCTATCTTCACGTTTTTCTATGTTTACATGTTTCTAGCTGCTGAAACTTCTCTGGCTTCAGTTTCAGGATCGTTTCAGCTCATCGTTAAATCCTGAAAACATTCTGTGCAAACACTTTGACCCACGGCGCCCTCTGTGTGGCCCCGCCCCCATATCACTTCACTCGTTGTCAGTTTTCATTTCTTTTGGTGATGAACTCAGTCATGTGTCGGAGTCTCTGATTAATTTTCCAGCTACTCTTAATTAACAGATCTGTGTGTGTGTATGCGTGTTCTTACCTAAAGGCAAAAAGCAGGTCGGGCTCACATTGATCGTTTTCCTGAGTGAAGGTTGATGATTTGACGTCCCTCTGATCGCTTGGGAAGAAATGCTGAAATATTCCTTAAAGCACGAATGTCTGTGAAGGTTCTCAGTCATCCAGGTCATCGTAGTCAAAGGAATTTGCAAAGAAAAGCGTCTGGACTTCTTTGAGTTGTTTGAAGACGTTTCACCTCTCATCCGAGAAGCTTCTTCAGTTCTAAGGTCAAATGGCCGAGAGTCCCAGATTTAAACCCAGTGGGAGTATCCCCCAAAGAGGGACAAAGGACCCCCTGGTGATCCTCTAATCACATGAGCCAAGGTGTGAAAGCGGGTGTGGTACCTAATCAGCCAGGGTTTCGGGTGAGCTCATTGTGAAACCTGGCCCCACCTTGTCATGTGAATTCCTGAGGTCAGATGGCCCAGGATGTGAGTGGGCGTTAAGGCGTCTGGGGAGGGAACTCAAAACTGGATTATAGATGGCAGACAGTTGGTGTCGTAAATCACTGCCTCTGTTCAAAGATGGTCGCTCACAGTGGACATAGATCTGTCCTCTGTCCTCTGAGAGGACAGATGGTTTGAAAGAGGAGTGAAAGAGGCCATCTATGTCCACTGTGAGCGACCATCTTTGAACAGAGGCGGTGGTTTACGACAGGTAAACCACCTCAGGTGCTCCTGGGCTAGTCAGATTTTTCAGTCGACATTCTCTAGTAAAGCCCGTGGAGTGGCTATATTGATCCGTAGAACAGTTCCATTTAGACATGAGTCCACGGTTAGTGATCCGAATGGTCGATTTATCCTGGTGACGGGCCATATTCATGCAACCCACGTTACTTTATTGAATTTATATGGTCCTAATTTTGATAGCCCAACTTTCTTTCGACAAATATTTAATTTATTACCTAGTCTCGCTGATACTCATGTAATTTTAGGAGGCGATTTTAATTGTGTACTTGATAAACACTTGGATAGATCCACTCAAAGCTCCCAGTTGTTTAACGCTTCGACTGTTCTGAATAATATTTTGAGCTCTACTAACCTAGTTGATGTTTGGAGACTGTGTAACCCTACTGGTAGAGATTACTCTTATTTTTCACAAGTGCACAAATCGTACTCCAGAATAGATTATTTTTTGCTTGACTCTAAATTGATGTCTAAAGTTGTATGATCAACTTATCATAATATCTTGATCTCGGATCACTCTCCAACCTCTTTAGTCCTGGACTTCTGTGGTACGAAACAACAGGGTAACTGGCGTTTTCACCCGTCACTCCTGTCTGAGACATCCTTTTGCCAATTTATGACAACTAAAATATCAGAATTCTTGGAAACTAATGATAAACAAGACGTTTCTGATTCGATTCTATGGGAAACATTTAAAGTGGTAATGCGAGGAGAAATTATTTCATTTGAATCTTCGTTAAAAAAAGAACGACGGAAACGCCTGTTCGAAATAGAAACTGAATTAACACAGTTAGAACAGGACCATAAGGTTTCTTCTTGTCCCTCTTTGTTTCAAGATATCATTAAAAGGAAGTTTGAGTATAACACAATTTTATCTAGTCAAGTAACAGATCAGCTATTTAGGATCAGACAGAAGCATTTTGAGTTTGGAGATAAGCCCCATAAGCTTCTTTCTCGGCAGCTGAGAGGCCTACAAGCCAGTAGGGCTATACATAAAATTAAATCAAGATCAGGTGAAATTTTAATTAGCCCTAAAGCTATTAATGAGCGATTTAGAGAATATTATGAAGAGCTCTATATGTCAAAATCTTGGGGCAATATTTCTGATTGGTTAGGGAAGTTGGATCTCCCGAAAATGAATGATGCTGCACGAGAGGCTTTAAACTCAGATATTACTATTGAAGAAGTTTCAAAAGCTATTAAGTCATTCCCCAGTGGAAAGTCCCCAGGCCCAGATGGGTTTGGCATTGAATTGTATAAAAAATATTCTGAAAAGGTGGCCCCGCTTTTATTGAGAATGTTTAAGCATTCTTTCCATACTCAAGGATTTCCTCGTACGCTATATGAAGCTAATATTTCTTTGTTATTGAAAGAAGGAAAGGATGAAACAGAATGTTCCTCTTATCGACCTATATCTTTGTTGAATTTGGATATGAAAATTTTCACTAAAATTTTGGCAAACAGATTAAATGGACATGTTGGATCAATTATCCATCCGGATCAAACTGGGTTTATTCCTCAGAGGTTTTCCTTCTTTAATGTTCGAAGATTGATGAATATTATGTATCATAGGCATTGGGGAGCTTCCAAGATCACAGTACTGAGCTTAGATGCCGAAAAGGCGTTTGACCAGGTCGAGTGGGCCTATATGCTCCGGGTACTGGAGAAGTTCGGTTTAGGCGAACAGTTTATATCATGGGTTGATATGATATATAGGCATCCCTCTTTGTCAAAGAATCGTTTCAGCAAGCAAAGAAAGACAC
The DNA here is from genome assembly GCF_013358895.1 of Oreochromis aureus. NCBI lineage: Eukaryota > Metazoa > Chordata > Actinopteri > Cichliformes > Cichlidae > Oreochromis > Oreochromis aureus. The sequence continues at coordinate 26,073,541 of NC_052956.1, read as the reverse complement.
AACTCAAACATGTATATACATGGGTGATCTCAGTGGAGACTCACACTGAGACATCAGTTCTCTCTTTATTTATACCCTGCTCCTTCCTAAAATATGTCAGGTCGGCGCCCCTTGTGTGTAAAACAACTCCTTACAAGGTGATAAGCATGAAACATTCTCAAACTGTTAAAAATAGTAACCGGTCAAGCTTATCTCAGCAAACTCAGCAAGGGTGGAGGCACCTGTGGTATTCTCTCATGCAAGCTTTGTCATGAAACACAGAAAAATAGGAGATTTAAATGAAGCTAAACAACTAGGGGTTTTTTAACTACAATAAAGCAGAATACATAAAAAAAATCCTATAACATTCCCTCCTGTTTTAGCTCATTTAAACATGTTTCACACTTTGTTTCAGAACATGTTCTCTTGCATCTAGCATTTTCAAACATGTCATCATTATGTGTTACTTATATTGCAATCTAGCTTTACAGGTCGTCTTTAAGATTTTCTTCTCACACATAAACATCTTCGTCTTCAAAGTTATCTTCACTGTTACTCAGATCATTTTTGTCATCCATCGGTACAGTAACATAAGGTGTCAATGATGTGGAAATCATTTTAGAAATCATCTTCCTGAGACAAGGGAGAATACATGTGGAGAATACACAGAATAATACAAGTAAGAGTCCTATGAATATTAGACCTTTATACAGCAAAACAGTCCACGAGTCACTTAGCAACCATTTCAACCAATCTGTACCTCCGTCTATATATTCCTTTGACTGCACATTCTGAAGTCGTTTTAGAACTTTTAATGCATCCGTCATATTACTAGAATGTATGTTGTCAAGTATGTAAGTGCAACAGGTGGTGTTAAAAAGCACACATAATCCTCCTTTTTCAGCCAGCACAATATCAAGCGCCACTTGATGTTGCATGACCATTATTCGCAGGGCATCTATCTCCTCGTTCTGCTGGTCGTTGATTTGACATGATGCGTTCAGGAATAGCCCAAACCGGTAGTTCAATGTCTCGATCCTCAGCGCATTTTTCCCTGTGCCTACCCACGGAAAGAGTGAGTGCAGCACTTTCTGTCCTGTAGTCCAAAGCTTGAATTCCTGTGGGACGTCAGAGCCCCATATTGGGTCATGTGGTTTCGGATCTGGAGTGTCAACTGATCTTTTCCCTCTTTTGAGTGATGTATCGTCAGTAGTTATCTTAAACGTGTGATCAGATATGAAGATTGGAGCACACATACCTGTCCAGTTCTGGGGGAGAGTGAAATAGGCCTGCTGTCCACATAGCCAGGCCATTCCCTGCACCCAATAGGTGCCATTGGAAATGTCATTGTGTACTGGTGTGAGTTATCATGCGTCCAAGCTTTCTTCTGGTGATGCTTTTGGTCCATATTGAATAGTAGGAAGCATCCTGCTGCCAGTACTACCAGGGTCAGTGAGATCAGGAGCAGCTTCATGGTGACCTGGCGCACCTGACCCCTCTGATAAGTAGACCAAAGGCAAGAAGCAAAGGGCGGATATACCCGATCAGCCCTTCCTCCACCTTCGGATCACCAGAGGGCAGGGCGTCTATTAGTCTATGCTCTCACTCACTTTCTTACAGTGGCTTTGGTGGATCCAGGATGGTCTTTCAGAAATCTTGCATGCAGTCGGCGTGGTTAAAAGCACTTAGTATGATCCTGCAAGATACTGGTGAAGAGTCACACGGCAATTTGTTGTTTAACACAATTTCTTTATTTTCTAGTAGCTTTGCCATCCACTCTGCTAGAGTGGTCTCTCTAACTGATTTGTTTACTGGTTCACTCAGTATTGGTAGGGGGAAAGGTCTTCCATGAATTATTTCAAACGGCATCAAGTTTTGGGAACCTTGTGTTAATCTCATCCACATCTTCACTAGACCTATACATTCAGGCCATGGTCTCCCTGTTTCTTCCATGCATTTCCTTAATCTTTGTTTGATAGTGCCATTTGTTCTTTCCACTAGCCCTGCACTTTATGGATGGTAGGCACAGTGATTTTTTATACTAAATCCCAATGCTTCGGAGATCTTGCTAATCACATCATTTACAAAATGTGTTCCATTGTCTGATCTTATCAGGGACGGTATGCCATATGTTGGGACAAAATGGTTGCATAGGCATTTTGTTACAGAGATTGCATCTGCCTTTTTTACAGGATAAATTTCTGGCCATTTTGAGAACACATCTATAATCACTAAGGCGTATTTTGAATCTTGGCTTTCATTTAGCTCAATGAAATCCGTGTGAATAGTATGAAATGAGTGAGGTGGTGCAGGAAAATGACCTCTTCTTGGTCTTAGGTTACCTTGTGTATTATGCTTTTGACAAATCATGCATGGCCTTATAAATTCTTTTGCCGAAGTCTGCCGAAGTCAAAATTTAGTATAGAAAAGTATATTATATATTTTAACTAATTATACCATCCCTCCTGTTGACACATGAGTAACTCCATGTGTCACCAGAGCTACTGTTTTATGTAAAGACTTCGGTAGTATTGGTGTTCCATGACATACCATCAGATCATCCTGTAGGATTGCTCCGCACCTCAACCATTTCTGTTGCTCTGATAATGGTGCCGATTTTTGTTCATCTCTTAAGACAGAATTTCAATCAGGTCAAACGCCTCTATGCACCTGATTAGTTTAGTTATTTTCTCTATTTTCCTCTTCTCATATATCATGTCATTATTAATATTATTATTAATATTATTATCTCTTAATTATTTTCTCTTATTTCTATATAACATCAATAGTATATTACAATATACTACTATACTACAAATATACAATAGTCTATTATAATATTTCATATATCGTTAATGCGGAGGGACTACATTTTCCTTCCCACGTGGGACATTTGGTTTTCTTTGGATTCCTCCATCTACATGCACTAATTTGTCCGGCGCCTGGACATTTTTTCTCTAGCCACTGCTCGTCAGCAGTGAGTTTTGTAGCTTTATTACCCATTACAACAAAACTGCAGAGCCGTCTCTGGTATTAGAGTCAGGAGTGGTAACTAACACGCCCTTCTACTCCTACGCTATTCGTGGAGCGGTGTCAGTTTTATGTGAGGAACACAACCTTTCTCCTCTACTCACCAGTACTTTGGCTACTGACAGGAAACAAAATGACAGTAACAAAAGAGCAATCCAGCAGCGTACTGTGCTGTCAAAATGATTTACTCTTAACACACAAAAAACACAAACATTTAATATACAGTCGCGCAGATCCTTTCAGCGGCACTTTTCTACCAGCCCGTGCGGTGGCGAACCTATTTTGGATCCCTGCACTTTTCTACCAGCCCGTGCTATAGGCGAACAACGTTTTTTTGTTTGTTTGTTTTACGCGAGTGTATACGAGTGAATTTCTTTACCTTACTGAAACGCTATTATACTCAGGCTCGAGAGACCATTTCCACTGAATCCCACCGCCATGGACCACTGATAAAAACACTGGCCAAGACCCGAATTTTTTACGCTCTTGGGCTTTCACCTCTACCTAGAGAGGGCTGTCGACAGACTTCAGTGCAGGCTCCCCACGGCGTCAGGAATCAGTGTAGATCTCTGCTTTGGAGTCACAACAAAACAGTTGTTATTTCCTCTCCGGCTCGGAGGACCAAAAAATATGTCAAAGAATCGTTTCAGCAAGCAAAGAAAGACACAACTCAAACATGTATATACATGGGTGATCTCAGTGGAGACTCACACTGAGACATCAGTTCTCTCTTTATTTATACCCTGCTCCTTCCTAAAATATGTCAGGTCGGCGCCCCTTGTGTGTAAAACAACTCCTTACAAGGTGATAAGCATGAAACATTCTCAAACTGTTAAAAATAGTAACCGGTCAAGCTTATCTCAGCAAACTCAGCAAGGGTGGAGGCACCTGTGGTATTCTCTCATGCAAGCTTTGTCATGAAACACAGAAAAATAGGAGATTTAAATGAAGCTAAACAACTAGGGGTTTTTTAACTACAATAAAGCAGAATACATAAAAAAAATCCTATAACACTCTTCTTCCATTCTTACTAACCAAGATAGATCAGCGCCTTTTTTTTTACACCACGGGACATGACAAGGCTGCCCTTTGAGCCCTTTGCTCTTTGCAATTTCTATTGAACCTCTTGCAATAGCCATTAGGAATGAGCCCTCTATTGACCCTGTCAGATTGGGGAATATCAAGCACTACATTTCCTTATATGCGGATGATGTTGTTTTGTTTTTGTCAAATCCTGAGCTATCTGTTCCTGTACTCTTAGATGTGGTGAGGTCATTTGGGGAAATCTCAGGTTATACAATTAATTGGCAGAAGAGTGAGTTTGTGGCTTTAACTGCAAATTTGGATGTTGATTTTTTAAAACTTTTGCCTTTTAAAATTACAGACAGATTGAAATACTTGGGTGTCACTTTGCCTAAGGATCCTAAATTGATCTTTAAGTTGAATTATCTTGAACAAGTAGAAAAATTGAAAATAGATCTTGAGAAATGGAGGGCTCTCCCTATCTCCATGGTAGGTCGCATTAACGTAATTAAAATGGTTTCCTTCCTAAATTTTTATATTTATTTTTAAACTTACCTATTTTTCTGAATAAGCAATTTTTAAAGTGATCGACTCAGTAGTATTACCATTTGTCTGGGGCTTTAAAACTCACAGGATATCAAAAGTTCATCTATGTAAGTCAAAACTTAAGGGTGGATTTGCTTTGCCAGTGTTTCAGTTTAATTACTGGGCTGCAAATGCTAGAACTCTTGCTTACTGGCAAGAAGGGTACAAAAAAATTAAGTCTGCCGATACCCCACCTTGGGTGGTCATAGAGAGTGGTGGGGTTGAGAATAGTTCCCTCCCTGCTCTTCTTTTTCATCCTCTAATTCATGAACCAAGGTCAATAATTTTATAGTTTCGAACTGCATTAAAATCTTTAGTCAGATCAAAAAAGGTTGTGGTCTACCAGACACTTCGATCCACACTCCAATATATGGTAATCATGCATTTCTACCCTCATGTTTAGACGCCTCTTTTGATATCTGGACACAGAAAGGTATTATTACTCTCAAAGATTTATATATTGACAGGCAGTTTGCATTATTTACTCAGTTGCAGAACAAGTTCTCTCTCCCTGCGTCACATTTTTTTCATTATTTACAGATAAGAAACTATGTCCGTCAGAGTATTGCTAATTTTCCATCTCTTCTGGAAGAGGGGTCAATTTTACACTTCTTCTGAGTTCCCCGATTCTAAAAAGTTGGTTTCTGGTTTTGTGAAAGCCTTTTCTGAGTATTTAAATTCTAAATCTGACTTTTGAAGATGGCATGGGAGGAAGAGCTTGGTTTGCTGATTGGAGATGAGGTGTGGGAGAGGAGTCTGTGTAGGATCCATTCTTGCTCTATAAATGCAAGGCATCAGTTAATTCAATTTAAAGTGCTTCACAGACTTCATTATTCAAAAACTAAACTGCACAGGATTTTTCCTTCTATCAGTTCGATATGCGATCGTTGTAAACTTGGAGAAGGCTCTCTTACTCATTTGCTTTGGACTTGTCCCAAATTGTATAACTATTGGTTGAATATTTTTAACTGTTTTTCTGATGTCTATAATTGCACATTAGAGCCGGACCCAATAATTGCATTGTTTGGATCTTCCTCTTCCCTTTTACACCTTAGGTCTGCTGCACAAACCAGTTTTGTTCGGAATGGTAATTGCTAAAATTATTTTGACTCTTTGGAAGACGGATATTGTACCTCAATTCAAAATGTGGCTCACAGAACTGACTGCTCTACTACATATGGAGAGAATTAGGTATATATTAGCGGACAAACTTAGTAATTTCTTTGATGTGTGGCAACCATTTTTAGACCATGTATTAAAACAAAGTCCTATTTGATCGATCACCAATAACTTAGCCTTCCACCTTAGCGTTTTATTTTTGTTTATTGCCAGTGTTGAAGCAGTATTTTCGTTGTTGCAGTGTAAACTTTTGTCTTATTTGTGTGTTTTAGCCCTTGCTGTTGTGTTGTCTGTTGTTTTTTTGTTTGTTTTGTTTGTTTGTTTGTTTTTTCTTATATCAAAAAATCTCAATAAATATATATATATTAAAAAAAAATAAAACGTTTTCACTCTGTCACAGAGCAGCAGCAGTGCGGCCTCATACTGGGGAAGAGCGCTGCAGAGATTTAGAGAAGGTCAGGAGCAGCTTCACTCTGTCTTTAGATAAACTTTAAACCACAGACTGTATATCAAAGATGGATGTTGCAATATCAATGAGGGGTGGATCCAGTTGTGAGCCAGCGCTCTCATTGGCTGATGACTTGTGACTGAAAGGTAGTTAGCCAGAGTAAGCATGCTCTGAATAATCCAGAACATACAGACTTCATGTTTCATTCAGTAAGACCAAAAATCACTCAGGGAGGGGCGGCCATCTCCTATGACCAGTTGGGGTGAGAGAAGGAAGACATGCTGTGGAAGAGAGACAGAGATTAATAAAAACTATGAATCATGTGATTAAAGCGAGCGTGAGGAGCATGCTCAGATAGAAAAGGGCCCTCCTGGGGAGCTACACAGTGGTCAATCCTGGCTCCTGGTGGTCAATAATATAACACACTGAAACACTTTGAGTGAGCTCACCTCAGCACGTCTTCTCACCTCCACCTCCAACACCACTTCCAACACCTCCAATTCCAACACCTCCACCTCCGCTACAGAGCAGGAAGGGATTTCATGCATCATATTTAAAACATTGTCATCCAGTGTGAGCACGCAGCCACAGTTTTGACTGACCACAGTGAGGACAGGAAGTGACATCAGCACAGGGCCTGCTGCAGATGCAGGGTCCCAGGTGGTGGGACAGCCCTCTGTCATGTGTGTGAATAGAAAGAGATTTAAAGAGAGATGCCAGCTGCTCTCAAACTGAGACTGTGCTCACCGTGGAAGTAGCTTCAGGATCAGACTGCACGACCTGGACTATCCAGGGAACTGGGGTCAGCTTGTATAGGGACCCTGGGTAAGCTGGTCCAGGGAACTAGGGTCAGCTTGTCCAGGGAACTGGGATCGGTCCGTCAGTCTGTTTGCAAGTGTGTTGGCGTTTCGTGTGTGTGATGAGCGGTAAGTTGTCAGCAGGTAGAAAAGGTTTGATAGTTTGAGGTTACAAAGAGTTTGAGCTCCAGATGAGTTCAGTGATGATGTCATGATTGAAGCTCCACCTACAGGTCCTGCTGTGCATGTTTCAGTGTCAGGTGGGTTCATGAGGTTCTGCTCGGTGTCTGTTTGCAATAATCTTGTTCAGCTTGAGCTGTGCATCTCCTGGACATGGTCACATTACGTGAAAGCTTCTGACTGGATAATCTTTTTAATCATTTTAGGAAGTTGCTTTTTGATGAGAAATGTTAATTTCATCTTTTTTTCCCATTTTTCCTCATCTGGCTCTCTCCATCTGTCAGCCTCCTTTGCTCCTTCCTCTCTCTCATGGCTCGTATTAGGCTGTAAAAGTTCACAAGTGGTTCCTGTTCATGAGGTTTTTTTTACTGAAATCCTGCCAGCTGCTCTGCAGCAGCAGACGGGGGAGGTCAGAGCTCAGAGAGACTGTCAGAGAGATTTGTTTGTGTCGGAGCAGCTGGTTTATGAAAGTGAGTCTAGAGAGAGGCTCTTTATTTGGGCCAAAGAGGGAAAGTTCTTCACATGAACATGAGGTAGGAGGTGAGTCGTGATGAGGAGGAGGTGGTGTTCGCCCAGGGCGCCACACAGGCTAGGACCGCCACTGACTGCATTAAAACCTTTACAACAGGTGGGATCTTCGAGTGATGACCTGATGAAACCTGCTTGCGGGCCCAAACAAAGCTGTTGTGTTTTTAACATGTTTTAATGCTATGTATTTTGTTCTATTTAATCTGAACAAGCCCCTAAAACAGTTAGTGATCATTGTCGGCCTCTTTCAGTTTTTATCATCACTATTCATTTTAAAGCTCAGTTTTTAAAACCTTACGATGTAACTACAGCCCAGCCCATGCAGCATTATATTAATGACTAACCTTATATTGCAGTTGTTCTCCTGACTGAAGTTTGGTTCGTTAACAGCATCCTGCCATGCAGTTACCTTTGTTCCTAACCATTGGGAACCCTCACGAGTGGAAAAAAAGTTAGCGTTCATCCTGCAGCTTCACTCTGTTTATATTATGCTAACATAGCTGTGTCGCTAGCCACCACGCAGCACATCATTATATACCAGCTAGCCCTACATCGGTAACCCTACAAACGCCACTGCTGTTTAGTTTTCTGTCTTCATTTATGCCAGAAGTGACAGCAGACCTGTACATTTGAATTTTTGCTGTGGCGGTTAAGCTGCCGGATTTTTGGCTTCACGACCCTCCTTCATGGTTTGTGCACGTCGAAACTCAGTCCACCCGCCATGTGATGACCCTCCACCGGGATCCCCCCACCCAAGGGAAATACACCACTTTCAAGGCGCTGCTGCTGCGGCGCTATTCCCTCTCTGATGCAGAGCGGCTGAGAAACTCCTCTTTCTCTTGGGCCTGGATGATGGTACCACACTCAGTCTCATGAAGGGCACGCTGTCCTTGCTAGGAACGGATGACGGCGGATTCCTCTTCACTCACGTCTTCCTCCGACAGGTGCCGATGCGAGCTGGCCTCGCCAACTCCCCACTGCTGGCCGCGAAGGATTACCGCTAACTTGCAGAAGAAGCGGATCTCATTCTCCTGGCTACCAGGAGCTTCGGCATCAAGGCGACAGTTCCCGATTCACTGACGGCATCTCCCGTGACCCCACCGATTCTCCTGGAGGCCTCCAACTCATTGATGGTGGCTGGGATTGCGGCACGGTGGCACGGCAGAAAAGGGCTGTATTTTTACCATCAGCGTGACAGCGCCATGCCGCCTTTGCAGGGAAATGAGCCCGCCAGCGCTCTGTAGCGGCCGCGACCGCTGGCGATAAGGAAAGGCTACTCTTTATAGAGGACTCACGCTCAGGGACACGTTTTCTGGTTGACTCCAGAAAAAAGCCTCGGGAACTCTCGTGTCATCTTTGCATACCTCCACAATAGTATATTATTTAATCTTTAAAAAAAAATGGAGATTTCCCGCATACCACCAGAGAAAGCCCGTGTACCAATAGTGGTACGCGTACCACTCCTTGAGAAAGACTGGTTTAGGGTTAGCGTGTGTGTGTGTGACGTGTGTGTAGGTTTTCCAAGCTTGCTGCTCTGACAGTTTTTGGTTGTTGATTCATAAATGTTGTCGTCCAGCTGTACCAGCAGTGAACTAACAAACTTTAATGTGGAGATTATAACTGTCAGCTGAAATTCTTCATGGTGCTCAGCTGTGTCACTGGATTTTGGTGTTCCTGTTATTTTGTCCAACCTTCCACATGAATGTCCTCTCTCTCTTCACCTCTTCCAGGACCCGGCCTATGCCTCCTTCCTCTTTAATAAGCTCCAGCGTCTCCAGTTGCCTTGCTGCATCCGCCATGCTTCTATCGAAGCCCACTGTGACGTATGCGGTGCCTCCTTCCAGCAACTAAGGCGCCTCGCTCTGCGGCGGGCTCTGGGCGTCAGCAGGGAGATGGCACCACGCCTCGCTGCTCCCAGCGCTGCCCCAATCTCAGAGAGCAGCTGGGTCTGCGACGAGCTGCCAGTGAAGCAGCAGAGATGGAAGCACAAGGAGCAGCAGCAGGAGGGCGGAGCCCCATGGAGATCAAGCATAGTGCAGAGCACCTACCTCGGTGGGGGCGGAGCTAAAGGGCTCGCCACAGTAACGCCCCTTCCCCTGAACCCAGCTCAGAACCTGGAGGGGGTGTGGAGGGTCTCCTGCTGCACACCTGAGCTCCAACACAGTACGGTAAGCACCCTATTTAGCAAGTTGTTCAGGAGAAGCACAGAGGTCAAGGGTCAGGGGTCATCTGGGTCAGGATTGTATTTCTCCAAATGTGCGCTCTCTGCTGGTCTCTATATGAACTGTCCAGTTTTCCCACACCAATTTGCTCAGTATGGCTCCACCTGTACTCACCTGTGCACAACTGTAAACACACACACACACCTATGCACACCTGTACACACGTGCACACCTGTACTCGGGAACCAGAAGCTTCAGCCTCACATTTTGTTCTTCACATGATTCTAATGCAGCTGTAATGAGGCACTGCGATCGATGAGTCAAATTTACTCACTGCGAGGAGAGGAGGAGGAGGAAGAGACACCAGCAGACTCAGATGAGGAGGTTATTGATCAGAGCGCCAGGGATGCCCGAAGATGTCACATCACATGAAGACTGACAGATCTCCTCAATGCTCGCTGTTGCTGGGACCAACTCAGAGGAGGAGGAGGAGAACTAGATGATTTAACGCCAAAATGGACAGATTCATTCATACACTATGCCAAAGTCAGGCTACAGCTCTGTGTGTGTGTGTCAGCTAGAGCAGGGCGATATGACCAAAAATATTTATCACGATATACATTTGAAAATTTGCAATAACGATATAACTGACGATATAATTGATACTAGACAAAATACTTTACAACTCCACAACTTTATTAGTGCAAAAAACCTCATCAATGTATTTTCACTTAAACAAGCAGCTATTTTTTATGTGCATTAAAGTTATATAAAAATTTAACAGTGCAAATGTAAATTCCTTGCTGACAGTTTAACCAAAAGGCATTTCCAGTGGAAATTGGCCGACACATCCTCAGCATAACCATGTATAATATCCACAAAACTTAAAAAGAGGTTATACACACACAATACGGTAATATTATGTTGAAGCACAGTACGTATCACTCCGCGAGGCTCCTGCCTACGATAGCCGTAATGCTCTGACAATCCATCAAGCAGTGCAGCTTCATAGCTTAGCAAAGTCGTACTGAAACATCTGACAGATTTTCGAGCGCCGTGTACCACATAAAATCGTTTCGAGGTCAGTAAACACAACCAGAATTCATACATAAGGCACACGGGATTATAAGGGGCACTGTCGATTTTCAGAAAAATCAAAGGATTGATTTTAAGTGTGCCGTATTTTCCAAACAACACGGTAATAACGACGGCCCGCTAGCATGCGCTACCAAAAACAGTGCTTTGTTGTGTATCTGACGGACGAAAGCTAAACCAGTTCCACACCACTGAAGTTGCAGCATTTTTACAAACCAGTTCTGGTTCATCCGTTTCATTTAACGATCCACTTTCGCTCTTCTCATTCTGCGTGGCTGTCATGTGCATATGTAAACAAAGGCACTCCGCATGCGCGTTTTACCCATATTCTATCGCGATATTTCATTTTCCTATCGTTGCCCAAAATTACACCGGTATTACCGTGAACGGTATGATATAGCCCAGCCCTAGTGTCAGCTGCAGTTATAACAGACTGAAATTTCCAGTTTCTCCGGTATTCCCAACCTTCAGCAGCTCTGTATGGATTCATCACCTCCCTTCTGCTGCACTGCTGTGACTGCACTGAGCGCTAACAGGCTGACATGGACAGATGCTAAATATAAAGCTCGTCCTGATTTAGCGATCGTGCTCCTGTTGAACGTGCGACCTGTGACGCCCGGCTGGTACAGGTGAGTCTGCTCTGCTGGAAAAAGACAAAGTTAGTCTCAGGTGTTTGATGGAGCAGTTGTGACAGCGTGATGACGGCAGCGGTACCAAAAACTCTCAAAGCGCTGCAGGAAGCCAGGTCTTCATCATGTGCCTCATTATTCGCCATCAGTGTGCTGAGTTGAGCCGTGGCGGCCTCTGATCCTCCACCAACTCCGTTTTACCCCTTCTCCTACAGCAGTCATGCGATCGTTCTGAGATGTCACGCCATGATTCGCCGAGGACGTTATCATCCATGGCGATATGTCCTCACAGTCCCACAGATGACATGATGCACCTCCTCAGACCTGGATTGTGTGTTTCATGGATTCTTGTATAATAACTCAGACAATCATACTCACGATTATCTCAGCTCCATGACTGGCATTCAGACTTACGCCTGGGCAGGAGTAAACATGGCCACCGATCACAGTGTGAGGAGAGGTTGTGATGATGTCATGTCCTTATCACTGCATTTCAGTGGCTGCTTCAGCAGGTGTTACTAAGCTGATTATTGTGCTGGTGGCCAGCAGGGAGATCACATGACCGGCGTTTCAGTAGACCAGGCTTTTATTGTGAAAACGGTGAACACTGACTTATTCTGGTGACACAGAGAAAGAGATACCGAGTCAGAGCCTGAGGTGAAGATGATGAAATTGACTGTCACATGATTTTATGGATTTATCCTGCTCAGCCACATACACACCTGAACACACAACATGCCTCAGAGCCACTCATATCCCACAGGTCAAAGGTCAAGTTCAGCACAGTTACAGTAATTCACTCATTAAACCTTTACACAGGTGTGACATGATGACGGTGATGACATAAAGAGAAGGAGAAAGGTCTTTGCTTTCTTTGCTCTGATGTTTTAAATTTTTGACGTGTCTGTTCCTCTTCCAAACTTGGATGGAAACCTTCACTGCACGGTGTGAGGCAGTAATCACAGCGTGCTCTGTGGCGCTCGTGTTTGATTGGTCTTGCTCAGGATGGCGTTTTGGCACTGGCTCATCCCGCTGCCGGCTCTCTGTGTAATCCTGTTAGCCGGCCGAGCGTGTCGCAGTCGCACAGCTGAAGAGTGGATCTGCCCCAGTGTGCCGCTTCCTGTAACTGCGGTAATTCACCATAACTAGGCCACGGATCTGAGGCCAGAGACAGGAGCTGTGCTACTACAGCTGCAAAGAGCTGGAGTTTCTGAAGTCACGCATGTGTGGCTCCATTTTCCTGGAATGAAAGCGCAAAAGGACAAAACAAGCTTCTCTGTATGATGAAATGTAATTATAGAAGCAGACCAGCCCTCCGTGCTGTCCGGTCATTAGCGCTGCCAGTAGGATTAGCCATTAGCCATGGTGCACCGAAAAAGCCTTCAGTGGTTGAAGCAGCCATGTTTGAGCAGAACAGGAAGTGTGGATGGCAGCGATCAGGCTAACGACCCAAGCTAATTAACTAATGACCTCCTCGTCAAGAGCTTCCTCCTCCTACTGCTGATGAAGCCACGAGCTAATGGCACTCATCTGCAATTTCTGATAAATGAAGAGTGTCGGGGGAAGTCTGACCTCTGAATAAAAATAATACTGGGATATCAGCATTATTTACTATAAATACTATACTACTACAAAAATAATATTTAAACATAAATATTAAAGTCTGAGTACAGATGTTTCTCTAAAGGTGCAGCATTGACGGCATCTGTTCATCCTTTTAGGAGAAGACAAGGATCCTCTGTGAGTTTGTGTCAGTCTGAAGGAGACTGCCTGCTTTTATTATTATGTAAATTATGAAAAATGTTATGAGTTTTATTAAAAAATAAAGGATTTGATGATTTAAGAACAGAACAAACATCAAAAGGAGGCTTCAGGTTATGCTGGATTTCATGTTTTGGCTTAAGACCTGATATTTGTCTCATCTGTCAGGGTCTGACTGCAGATGGAGGTCATCTGACCGTGACGGATACAGCCCAGAACGTTCCCGTTAAACCAGCAGCCCACAGCATCGGCACCCAAACCAGCCAGCCGCCGTCTGCCGCCGCCGCCTTCTTGATCAGGTCAGTGAACGCAACACCACAGAGAGCCGCAGAGCTATCAGCACATGCTGCACATAGATCAGTGTGGCTAACCAATACTAACGTGCTTTAGAACTGCATTCTGGCCAGCAGGGGCAGCCTCCTGTGGTCTGACTGGATGAAGTCTGTGAGCTCAGTGAGTCATCACGACTCTCTGTATGTAAAACTGTAAGAAATAAACATTACAGCCAATGTAGCTCAGACTGTAACGATAAAACATAAAACTCACCTTTCTGTTAATTCACAGAAAACCTGGGTCACTGTGGACAAACCAAAACACTGCTGTATGAGGGAGTCCTTATCGGTAGGGAAAACTGTGAATCTTATGAAGCTCGTGAGGCTTCAGTTGTGTTTGTCCTGTGAGGGAAGCTCATACAGCTGAACTTCATGTGTGCGTTAGCAGGATTCACACACCTTTTCCTCCTGTCCAAGCTGTCAGAAGTGGTGTTTGAGGTCAGGGGGGCTTTGGCTCTGTCTGTCTGCTCGAGTCTGGTATTCTGACCCATTCTGGATGCCGAGCTTCAATCTTAAATCCGATCAACCTATCTCTATTAATGGGCTATGTACCACAGGCCTTCAAGCTGGCAGTAGTTAAACCTTTACTTAAAAAGCCATCTCTAGACCCAGCTGTCTTAGCTTATTATAGACCAATCTCCAACCTTCCTTTCATTTCAAAAATCCTTGAAAGAGTAGTTGTCAAACAGCTAACAGATCATCTGCAGATGAATGGCTTATTTAAGGAGTTTCAGTCAGGTTTCAGAGCTCATCACAGCACAGAAACAGCTTTAGTGAAGGTTACAAATGATCTTCTTATGGCCTCTGACAGTGGACTCATCTCTGTGCTTGTCCTGCTAGACCTCAGTGCAGCGTTCGATACTGTTGACCATAATATTCTATTAGCGCGATTAGAACATGCTGTAGGTATTACAGGTACTGCGTTGCAGTGGTTTGTATCATATCGATCTAACAGATTAATTTGTGCATGTAAATGGAGAGTCCTCTTCACACACTAAGATCAACTATGGTGTTCCACAGGGTTCAGTGCTAGGACCAATTCTGTTTACATTATACATGCTTCCCTTAGGCAGCATCATTAGAAGACATAGTATACATTTTCACTGCTATGCAGATGACACGCAGCTCTATCTATCCATGAAGCCAGATAACACACACCAATTAGTTAAACTGCAGGAATGTCTTAAAGACATAAAGACCTGGATGGCCGCTAACTTTCTGCTTCTTAATTCAGAAAAAACTGAGGTTATTGTACTCGGCCCTGAAAATCTTAGAAATATGGTATCTAACCAGATTCTTACTCTGGATGGCATTACCTTGACCTCCAGTAATGCTGTGAGGAACCTTGGAGTCATTTTTGACCAAGACATGTCCTTCAATGCACATATTAAACAAATATGTAAGACTGCTTTCTTCCATTTGCGCAACATCTCTTAAATTAGAAATATCCTGTCTCAGAGTGACGCTGAAAAACTAGTTCATGCATTTATTACTTCCAGGCTGGACTACTGTAATTCATTATTATCAGGAAATCCTAAAAACTCCCTGAAAAGCCTTCAATTAATCCAAGATGCTGCAGCAAGAGTACTGACAAGGACTAGAAAGAGACAGAGAAGAGAAGAGACTGTTTTGGCTTCCCTTCATTGGCTTCCTGTTAAATCCCGAATTGAATTCAAAATCCTGCTCCTCACAAACAAGGTCTTAAGTAATCAGGCCCCATCTTATCTTAATGACCTTATAGTACCATATCACCCTACTAGAGCACTTCGCTCTCGTAACGCAGGTTTACTTGTTGTTCCTAGAGTATTTAAAAGTAGAATGAGAGGGAGAGCCTTCAGTTTTCAGGCCCCTCTTCTATGGAACCAGCGTCCTATTTGGATTCGGGAGACAGACACTATCTCTACTTTTAAGATTAGCCTTAAAACTTTCTTTTTTGCTAAAGCATACAGTTAAGGCTGGACCAGGTGACCCTGAATCCTCCGTTAGTTGTGCTGCAATAGGCATAGGCTGCCGGGGGACTCCCATGATGCATTGAGTTTTTCCTTTCCAGTCACCTTTCTCACTCACTATGTGTTAATAGACCTCTCTGCATTGACTCATACCTGCTATAAATCTCTGTTTCTCTTCCACACCATGTCTTATCCTGTCTTCCTTCTCTCACCCCAACCGGTCGCAGCAGCATCTATTATTGTAGAATCTACTGTACAATATAAAGCACCTTGAGGCGACTGTTGTTGTGATTTGGCGCTATATAAATAAAATTGAATTGAATTGAATTCACAGGGGGAATGGAGGCGGTGTGTCCTCCTGCTCGGACACACAAATGATCTGAAATGTTTTCTAGCTGTCGTTTGAAGCTTTGTAAGATCACAAAAGACGCAGGAATAAGTAGTAGGATTTGAGAGTGTAATAACGGACTGAAGATGGCAGCACTGCATGTACAAGGATGCCAGCTGCTGGCAAAAGAAGAAGAAGCTGTGTCCCAGAATTCATAGCGCGGCCCAGCGCGGCCCTGCTCAGTTTCCAGCAATAGTGGCAGCTAGCTAGTTTTAATATTACTCTTATTATTCTTTCAGGGTCACAAAATAAACGTCTAACAAGTTTTTCAGGCTAGAATGTAGCTGTGTAAACTTCAAATATCTGCTGCAATAAGCTGTACGTTTTACGTCCAATGGATGCATGATCTGATTAGTCGACTAATCGCAAAAATAATCGGTGACTAGTCGACTATCAAAATAATCGTTTGTGGCAGCCCTAGTGTGTGTGTAGAAAAACAGGTCTGTGGGCTCTTGCCTTGCTCAGATTACATGATCTGTGTCTGACACAGTTTTCTGAGGAGATTCTGGCATTTCTGCGCTCGCTGACAAACAGATGGAGTAAAGATGGAAGCGCTGGCATCGCTGGCTGCCATATTGTAATGAGCATGCTCTCTGCTACTGTTTTCACGTAGCTATGTTAATGCGGGGATTCCCTGTTGAATCTCCAACTGTCGACTCCTCGCCGTCTGCTGGCACGACACCCGAGCCTTGGGCCGCTCTCCCCACTCGCTGTTTGCTCACTGCTGCTGCTCAGTCACAGCTGTAGGCTTAGCTCAGCCCGATGCAGCACCTTTACAGCGGTCAGGGTCACCTGATGCTGCTGTGCTGTGAGGAGGTGCTGACGGGGGTGATGGAGACGCTGCAGACACGGGGCCAAAGGTTCGGACTGGCACTGGGCCTGGAGCACAGAGCAGAGCTGCACCTCCTGCAGCTTAGACTCACAGTGAAACCCCCAAATAAAGTGAGGATTAGATCCGCTCCCCACTACTAGAGTCAAGTTCCCCAAAGTGGATTTCTGGCTCGCGGCCCAAGCTTTTTTTATTGACTTCCTGTCCAGAACAGAGCCTCTCCCAAACCGCTCAGACCCAACAGAGCCGCAGTGCTGCAGCAGAGTCTGCCCGGAGAAGGACTGCTGGTTAACTGGCTCCAGTGTCAGTGAAACCCAATCACAGCTGCTGCTGACTTTGAGAAAGTCAGTGAACATGGAGCACAAACTTCTGCTGCTCTCTGCGCAGGGAGAGCCTCATGAAGACCTTCGTGAGTCAGAGCACAGATAGGTAGAGCTTGTGGTTTAACCTGTGACAGATCACCTGACGCTGCACACTGGACAGTTTAAACTTCTCTCCACCTCCACGACGGTGACCTGTCCAGGTCCTCTTTGCTAGTGTGCAGACCTGCCTTTAACACCTGTGGGACTCCAAAGACCTGAAGAGTCACAAGTACAGCCAGGATTCCTGCAGTCATTGAAGTAAACATCTTCCACTCAGGTTAGCTTCTGTTATCATGTCCTGTTGGAGGGAATCAGCAGTAACAGTCCTCAGACACTCTGAGACACGGATCAGCCTTTGATATACGGATTGTCTCAGGCTTTTATTTCATAGCTCAGCATGTTTGTGAGGAGGAACCTCTTTACTCAGTAACTGAGGCAGACTGAGCTTTCTGGAGACGTGAGACTTTAAAATGACCCATGTCCCTGATTGCTGTATGCGTGGAATACAGAGTGATAGAGGAAGTGATGTAAGGAGGTTACACAGAGCAGAGAGTCAGCCCGCGGGGCTCAGCTGGGAATCAAACCTTAAACCTTGAGAGCAGTGTGTTAATAGAGCGGAAAGCTGAGGAGTAATGTGACCCACATCCAGACAGAGCTGAGTCCTGAAGGCCTCACTGAGCCGGTCGTGCTGCAGACACGAGTGTGACGTGGGGGGTCGGTACCTGCTGCTGCCCACCCCAGGACTTCCTGTCCAGACTGTCTTGCAGTTTCCTGTCTCGTACCGAAGAATTACCCTCGTGTTACCTCATGTAATCATGAATGTGAAACTGAAAGTAACAGAAGGTGATGATTTCCAGATTTCATAATTTATTATCAACAGAGCTTATAAAACACGTCAAGTGTCTAAAGTGAGAAACCGTTTGACATGTTTTAAATGTTATACAGTGCAGCTGTGAGTCCAGCTGTCACAGTGCAGCAGCTGCTCTCAGCTCACAGACCAATGTTGAAGACAATGACACTGTCCTCAGATTTAAAATGAGTTCATATTTGATTAAAGATCATATTTTCTGCGTTCTACTGTCAATAAACTTTATGAACATCCTGACGTTTTGCAGGTTCAACATATGTCCCGTCACATATTGAACTGTGTGAAACAAACAGCTCTCACTGAGACGGCCCACAGTCTGTGGACCTGTCACTTGTGACCTCAGCATCTCAAACCGATGAGTCGTGTCGAGCAGTAAACTGTTAAACCTCTGGATCCTCACATGGAGTGCACGTGACTGTCCACAGTCCATCCTGAGTGTGCCGATTTCATTCCCGTTAAAGTCATTGCTGTCACGACTGTTTGTGATTCTGTGACGGTTGAGCACAAAAGCTCTGCCCACTGTTGTCTCTGTTCCTGCAGCAGATAAGAGACAGAAACCTTAATTTTCTCTGCAGCTTCTTCCAAATGGGCCACTGCTGCACATCTCTGGGTTTAAGCCTCAGAGTTTATCTCTGACTGTCAGACAGTCGGACTTCAGCGGCCTGGAGTGTGGGGCGTATGGCAGGAAGATAAAAGCTAGCGGTGCAGAGGTGGAGCTGCTGACAACCGTCCAGGATAACAAGGGCCGAGATGACGTTTGAAGCGGCGCTCTGAGGAGAAGCTGGACCGAAGGAGCTCACACCGACACAGCAGAACTGACAGCAGGGCCCTGGGTCTGACAAACGTCTGTCTCAGAGGACGTCTGATCACAGGGTCATCAGATGATTCTGGAACAAAGAACATTGAGAAGGACGTCCTCGTGTTCAAACCATGTGTCAGACCGAAGGTGGTACCAGGATCACAACGATAATAACACCATAACACACCTGTTTATGTTAGAATAAAGCCTAGAATTTGCATTATTAGGGGCGTGGCCTCTGTGACTGACAGGTGGACACAGGCTGCAGCTGCTAGCTTCACCTGAACTGGATGTCTAGAATGTGCTTGAGCCTTTTGGGGCATTTTAATGACATCATGTGACCAAAAATATGGCTGCTGCTGCTGCTAGGTTACTGTAGTAACAGAGTGAACAGGAATGCGGAGCTTCAGTTTTAGGGTTTTGATTGGAAGTTACTGATTAGCAGTCTGCCCTACAGGGTGATTAATGTTCGTTCGGGTCTAAACAGAGCCGCTTTGTGTTATTGTGATTGGTCAGAAGGTGATGTCAATCTAACATGCACACCTGGAGACGTGTGCTGTGGTGTGAAGATGAGCTTTCTCACTTCTGACTGTCTTGACCGTTATGCTGTGGTTTCTGTGCCCAGACTGAGAAGATGAAACCAAACAGTCAATAATAAAAAAAACTGTAAATATGAAGGGTGAGAGGTGAAGCCTCTGAGCTTTTAGCTCAGCGCTCTCACAGACGTGGTTCTTTTAATTGTGTCTAATCGTTCAGTGAGTGAACCTCAGACCACAGCTGATCATCACCTGCCTGCAGGTTAACTGTGACAGATGGCCTTGGGCTGCTCCTATTGATCGGAGAATTGATCTGGAAATGGATCTGTGGCTGTGATACCTCTCCTCACTCTCTGCAGCAATAACACAGCTCTCTCCAGCTCCTCCTCTGATCAATAATCATCTCTCCATTCACATGTTGCATGTTTTTCTCTGGGCATGCATTCAAACGTGTCCCCAGAGAGCAGCAGCAGGTACGAACTACAGTAAAACTGCTGTCAGGCACGTTTTGGCAGGTTTGTCTGGCCTGAGACGACCTGAAGGGGAGTTATGATAAATATGATTTCAGAGCAGCTGAGGTCCTGCCGAGAGCGCTGAATGAACCTGAGCTCCTCATCTTTCCTCAGCTCTGATTCGTGTTCACACTTTTAAAATGACAGTGAACTCTGTGTACTTTCCTGCTCAGGAAACAGCCAACCAGCTTTGGACCGGAACGGCGCGTCACCACCGTTCGGCTACATTATGGAGGGTTTTTTACCCCTCTGCCATAAAATGCTTGTGTGGAGTTGCTGTCACTGGGCGGACACCTGACTTTGTGACTGAAGATTGTCAGACTCTTACCACAGGTGCATCTATGATCTACCAGGAGGCTGAGGGGAGCACTCCTTTTCCCATAGAGAAGGGTCGAAAGGAGGGCGCTGAGGTCCTTCAGACATGTCCTAGCAGGAGGAGGCCCGGGACAGAGCCAGGACACGCTCCAAAGATTACATCTCTCTGATGATTACATACCCACAATCCTTCACTCTCATCGTCGCTTTTTTTTCATATCATACTCTGCGAGCTACACATTTTACCTGCAAATGAGGAGTTCCAGTGTATCTGCACAGGTGTTCATTCATAAAGCTGGAACAAGGCTCGTGCACGTGTGCATAAGGTTGTGATGAGATTTGATGGGAAAGAGTTTTAGTGCACACACACACACACACACACACACACACACACACACACACACAAACTCGTTTTCATATGTTATTGAACCTAGCAGCAGCCATGTTAAGTAGCTACTTTCCTTAGCTACTTACCCTAACCATCAAAAAGGAATGCCTTACGGTGCATTCACACCAAACGCGATAGACGCGACCAGAGCGTCAGGTTTACATGTAAAGTCAATGGAGGAGCGCGATGAAGCGCGACTGGGGGTCCTGCGAAAATTCAGAAGCCGATTTGCGTCGCGAAAATGCGAAAAAGCATCAGTTGCGCATGCAAGTAGTGCAACTGACGCGTTTGAAGCGTGAATAAAAATACGCGCGGCAGTTTGTGTGGTGCATTTTGTGGATTCGCGTGTCACGTCTACTGCTGGAGTTGGAAAAATCTGAACTCCAGCGTCAAATCGTGCCGAGACAACCAATCAGGGGCCTGATGGCGTGATGCTCTGACCTAGTTCAAAGGGGCAGGCTCAGCCAAAGCCCTTCATTCAATATGGAGGAAAGGCTAATCAACGCTGTAGCAAAACACCCGGAGCTGTACGACACCAGCTGCTTTCTCTACCGAGAATTTTAATATTATTTCAAATAAATTTTTGTAATGACTAATGTCTCAGTTCTACTACACAGCAAATATTGGCACACAACTTGACACATGTAGAATTTATTTCATATTATACTAAATTATACTAATGAAAAAATATACTACTATATAGGAACATAGTGAAGACCAATTATTTAAGAGAATAAAGAGAGGTTAGTTTATTTTGGAGGCAAGCTCCATTTATTAAGAAAATTTTAAAAAAGGCAGGAACGCTCTTTAGAGGTTTGTGGGTGGCTCTTAAAAGAGCCGTTGTGGGGAAGTCACTGGGACTTCAAATGAGCATATATTAGCACAGGTATCAATAAAGGACTACCGTATTAAACACTTTTACTAACCGCAGGCAGACGGACAGGCGCTCGGCAGGTGGGATTGAGCGCCTGTAGTTGGTGTTTAGGCGGGCGATGCTTGGACTGACGCGGGACAGCAGCTCCTCAAACTGGGCGAGGGAAAGATGGTGGTACCGCTGAAAGCGGCCGTCAACCACACGCAGCTCCTGGAGCAAGTGGTGAAACTCACCAAACTGCTCACGCTTGTGGAGGACCTGATGGACCCAGGTACGGTGAGGACGTCCTTTACGCCGCTGCTCTGCTCTCCACAGTAAATAGAGAAGGGAGACTCTCTCTTCAAATGCTAGATCGACAGCTGCCATCTTGCAAACATACCGTCTGGCACTACTTCCTCCCACATTTCCGCTTCACGCGCGTGAAAATTGCATATTTTAAAGCACGACCAATTCGCGTTGGTCCCACGTCGAGGTGCGAATGTGGACGCGACCAGCTAGGGGCGTCTTGTGCTTTTTGGTCGCGTCTATCGCGTTCGGTGTGAACGCACCGTTAGGCCCTTACACTGAGCCTCAAAAATGCCTTCAAACTCATGGGGATGGGCACTTTGTAGCATGCCAATTTTATGTCCTCACAATGATGTCTAAACATGTGCACACACACACACATTCCTGCCTATGTGCACAGAAGCAGTGTTGGACAACCGGACATCCCGTTCACATTAAACTGAAAGGTTTTTTTTTTCTTTGTCCTTAAGAAAAAACTTTACTTTTTTTATTAATTATTGAAATAGATTAATTTGTGTTGATTGAATCGGTGTGTAACTTCGCCAAAACAATGTCGGACTCTGTAGTTTTCTCTGGTCCCCTCCCCAATCAGACCAGGAGTGACATGTTTAGCCGCATGTTCTCCTTAAATTGCTGGCTGTCTGAATGGTGTCCCAGAAACGATGAGGGCTTCATAGATAATTGGCAAACCTTCTGGAGGAAACCTGGTCTTGTTAGGAGAGATGGCATCCATCCCACTTTGGATGGAGCAGCTCTCATTTCTAGAAATATGGACCAATTTATTAAACCCCCCAAAATATGACTATCCAGAGTTGGGACCAGGAAGCAGAGTTGCAGTCTTACACGCCTCTCTGCAGCTTCTCTCCTCCTGCTACCCCCCCAAAAACCCATCTCCATTGAGACTGTGTCAGCTCCCAAACAGACAAAAAACAAACTAAAAACCAGCAATAAACAACTTAAACATAAAAAAATCACAAAGAAAGAACAATACAGTATCCACATCTGAACCAATGAGTAAAACAGTGAAATGTGGATTAATAAATATTAGGTCTCTCTCCTCCAAGTCTCTGTTAGTACATGACTTAATAATTGATCAACAAATCAATTTACTCTGCCTTACAGAAACCTGGTTGCAGCAGGATGAGTATGTTAGTTTAAATGAATCAACACCCCCGAGTCATTCTAACTACCAGAAATCTCGAAGCACAGGCTGAGGGGGCGGTGTGGCAGCAATTTTTCACACCAGTCTATTAATTAACGAAAGACCAAGACAGACTTTTAATTCATTTAAAAGCCAGATGCTTAGCCTCGTCCACCCCAGCTGTAAAACTCAGAAACCAGTCTTACTTGTTATCATCTATCGTCCACCTGGGCCTTACACAGAGTTTCTCTCTGATTTCTCAAACTTTTTATCTGATTTAGTGCTCAGCTCAGATAAAATAATTATTGTGGGTGATTTTAACATCCATGTAGATGCTAAAAATGACAGCCTCGACATCGCATTTAATCTGTTATTAGACTCAATTGGCTTTTCTCAAAATGTAAAAGAACCCACCCACCACTTTAATCACACTCTAGATCTTGTTTTAACATATGGCATAGAAACTGAACATTTAACAGTGTTTCCTGAAAACCCTCTGCTGTCTGATCATTTCCTGATAACATTCACATTTACAATAATTGATTACACAGCAGTGGAGAGTAGACTTTATCAAAGTAGATGTCTTTCTGAAAGTGCTGTAACTAAGTTTAAGAATATAATCCACCCACTGTTATCATCTTCAATGCCCTGTACCAACATAGAGCAGAGCAGCTATCTGAACGCTACTCCAACAGAGGTCGATTATCTTGTTAATACTTTTACCTCCTCACTACGTATGACTCTGGATACTGTAGCTCCTGTGAAAACTAAGGCCTCAAATCAGAAGTACCTGACTCCGTGGTATAATTCTCCAACACGTAGCCTAAAGCAGATAACTCGTAAGCTGGAGAGGAAATGGCCTGTCACAAATTTAGAGGATCATCATTTAGCCTGGAGAAATAGTTTGCTGCTTTATAAGAAAGCCCTCCGCAAAGCCAGAACATCTTACTATTCGTCACTGATTGAAGAAAATAAGAACAACCCCAGGTTTCTCTTCAGCACTGTAGCCAGGCTGACAAAAAGTCAGAGCTCTACTGAGCCAACAATCCCTTTAACGTTAAGTAGTAATGACTTCATGAACTTCTTTTATCAATTTTTTCTCTTTTATCATTAGAGAAAAAATTACCAATAATCATCCCACAGATGTAATATTATCTACAGCTACTTTTAGTACCATTGATGTTAAGTTAGACTCTTTTTCTCCAATTGATCTTTCTGAGTTAACTTCAATAATTAATTCCTCCAAACCATCAACGTGTCTTTTAGACCCCATTCCTACAAAACTGCTCAAAGAAGTCCTGCCATTAATTAATTCTTCAATCTTAAATATGATCAACCTATCTCTAATAATCGGCTATGTACCACAGGCCTTCAAGCTGGCTGTAGTTAAACCTTTACTCAAAAAGCCATCTCTAGACCCAGCTGTCTTAGCTAATTATAGGCCAATCTCCAACCTTCCTTTTATATCAAAAATCCTTGAAAGAGTAGTTGTCAAACAGCTAACAGATCATCTGCAGAGGAATGGCTTATCTGAAGAGTTTCAGTCAGGTTTCAGAGCTCATCACAGCACAGAAACAGCTTTAGTGAAGGTTACAAATGATCTTCTTATGGCCTCTGACAGTGGACTCATGTCTGTGCTTGTCCTGCTAGACCTCAGTGCAGCGTTCGATACTGTTGACCATAATATTCTATTAGATTGATTAGAGCACGCTGTAGGTATTAAAGGTACTGCACTGCAGTGGTTTGTATCATATCGATCTAATAGACTCCAATTTGTTCATGTAAATGGAGAGTCCTCTTCACACACTAAGGTCAATTATGGTGTTCCACAGGGTTCAGTGCTAGGACCAATTCTGTTTACATTACACATGCTTCCCTTAGGCAGCATCATTAGAAGACATAGCATAAATTTTCACTGCTATGCAGATGACACGCAGCTCTATCTATCCATGAAGCCAGGTAACACACACCAATTAGTTAAACTGCAGGAATGTCTTAAAGACATAAAGACCTGGATGGCCGCTAACTTTCTGCTTCTTAATTCAGATCAAACTGAGGTTATTGTACTCGGCCCTGAAAATCTTAGAAATATGGTATCTAACCAGATTCTTACTCTGGATGGCATTACCTTGGCCTCCAGTAATGCTGTGAGGAACCTTGGAGTCACTTTTGACCAGGACATGTCCTTCAACGCACATATTAAACAAATATGTAAGACTGCTTTCTTCCATTTGCGCAACATCTCTAAAATTAGAAATATCCTGTCTCAGAGTGACGCTGAAAAACTAGTTCATGCATTTATTACTTCCAGGCTGGACTACTGTAATTCATTATTATCAGGATGTCCTAAAAACTCCCTGAAAAGCCTTCAGCTGATCCAAAATGCTGCAGCAAGGGTACTGACAGGGACTAGAAAGAGAGAGCATATTTCTCCTGTTTTGGCTTCCCTTCATTGGCTTCCTGTTAAATCCAGAATTGAATTCAAAATCCTGCTCCTCACATACAAGGTCTTAAATAATCAGGCCCCAACTTATCTTAATGACCTTGTAGTGCCATATCACCCTATTAGAGCACTTTGCTCTCGCTCTGCAGGCCTACTTGTTGTTCCTAGAGTATTTAAAAGTAGAATGGGAGGCAGAGCCTTCAGTTTTCAGGCCCCTCTTCTGTGGAACCAGCTTCCAGTTTGGATTCGGGAGACAGACACTATCTCTACTTTCAAGATTAGGCTTAAAACTTTCCTTTTTGCTAAAGCATATAGTTAGGGCTGGACCAGGACCCTGAATCCTCCCTTAGTTATGCTGCAATAGACGTAGGTTGCCGGGGATTCCCATGATGCATTGAGTTTTTCCTTTCCAGTCACCTTTCTCACTCAATATGTGTTAATAGACCTCTCTGCATCGAATCATATCTGTTATTAATCTCTGTCTCTCTTCCACAGCATGTCTTTCATCCTGTTTTCCTTCTTTCACCCCAACCGGTCGCAGCAGATGGCCCCGCCCCTCCCTGAGCCTGGTTCTGCCGGAGGTTTCTTCCTGTTAAAAGGGAGTTTTTCCTTCCCACTGTCGCCTAAGTGCTTGCTCATAGGGGGTCATATGATTGTTGGGTTTTTCTCTGTATTTATTATTGTGCGATCTACTTTACAATATAAAGCGCCTTGAGGCGACTTTTGTTGTGATTTGGCGCTATATAAATAAAATTGAATTGAATTGAATTGAATTGAATTGAATTGAATTGATTGATCAGTGACTGCAGCTCACAGACTCAAGTCTCCTGTTTGCTCTCCTTCAGTCAGTCTGTGGTTTCATATCAGTGACCCAGCCTGCAGGTTCTCTCAGAGAGGTTACACCACACACACTCACACAAACACACACACACATGCTGAGTGTCTTTGAAGTCCAGCAGTGGGGGTGTCTGTCATCTCATGAAGTATTCATGTAGCATATCAAGTGTGTGTGTATGTGTGTGTGTGTGTGTGTGTGTGTGTGGGTAGTGTGGGGTGAACAGTGGTTTCACAGCTGCTGTGTGTCGACACGCCGAGAAGGCGGGGCAGTGAAAAGAGAGAGAGGGGGTGAGCGAGGAGAGTGAGGGAAGGTGAGGTGAGCAAGGCAGACGGACCCACTGACGGAGGGATGGGAGGAAGAGGAGGGAGGGAGGCTGGAGCTTTGCCAGTGTTTCCCAGCAACAACAGCAGTGAGAGGCAGGAATCCTCCCGCTCTCATTCACTCGTTTATTTCCACCTCTTGTTTCAGTCCTTTATTCCTCCTCTGCTGATGCCACTTCCTTTCATTCCTCTCTCTCTCTCCTGGATTTAGAGGAGGAGGAGGAGGAGGGAGGTGGGAGGGGTGGAGAGGAGCGGCATTGCGATACTGCAGGAACAGACTGAGGAGCTACGGGAGAGAAGAGAGAGGGAGAGGAGCAGGAGAGGTGGGAGAAGGAGGGAAGAAAAGAAAGGAGGCGAAATTAAAGAAGTGGAGCTTTTGAAAAGGAAGAAATGAGGAGAGAGTAGGAGAGGAGAGATGACGAGAGGAGAGAGGAGGAGAGGTGGAAATAATGAAGAAGGAAAGGTAAAAGAAGAAGAAGAGGAAAGTGAGAGTGTGGAGAATGAGTTGCTGCAGGGTCAGAAAGATGGAAGAATGATTCAGTACGAGGAAAGAGTGGAAGGAAGGAAAGCCGGCTGAGGCTCTTCATTTGAGACCGAGTGAGGCGAGTTCTACAGATTGGCTGCAGGGCGTGAGGATTGAGGAAAGGCTGGAGGAATGGATGGCTTCGTGGAGTACAGACCATCACAGGGGGATTGAAAACAATCATAAAACAAAGTGAACTCATCCTCCAGGAGTATCTGCAGAACTTTGCTGCAACCAACATGAAAACATCCCATGATCAGATTTGCACTTCCTGTCCGAAACACGGAAAGATGGATTTGGAGTTTAGCCATATGGAACAAACTGAGGGGAACGTGTTGAGATGCTGAGGTGCCGCTTTACAGATGAATACAGTCAGATATTTTTGGACGAATCTTAGCCGTTGGATGTATTTTTGATCAGGAACCTGGCACGTGTTCTTGGACTTTAGTGAGAAAAACTCTGATCACGTGAACATTGCTCAGCAGAGGATGATTGGATCGATGACAGCGAGAAGGGGTTGGAAGAGTTTGAGGATATGTTTGGACCTGTGAAGGGAGCAAAGACAGAAGGATGTTCATTCGTGCGTGAAATGAATGTGATGCGAGTCATTGCTTTAAGGGGAACAATCATGAAAAACCTGAAGCAGTTTTTTGGTTTCCTGTCTTATTTTTGATTGACGGACAGACTGAATCTTTATTGTTTGACAGAAGTGAGTAGGAATAATAATCTGCTGAAAACTGAACATGGTGATAAATCTGATGTACTCACCTGAACGCTTTAGGATTAACATAAATTTGGGATCCCTCCGCAGCAGTTTGGGAGTTTTAAAGATCTTTTAGGTTCAACCCCTAAACTTCTTTATGGATTTGGTAAAAACCAGATGTTGAAAATGAAAATTAACTCGTTAAAATGTTTAAACGATCTGAAAGGACAGACACACTGTTGATGCTGTGATTGACGAACCAAGAAACTGCGAGTTTAGGAAAAACCGTGTTGGACGTCATGTTATCATCATTGTCTGGATGCATGGACAGTGTTCTCCTGTTTCAAAAGTAAAATGATTCTCACTTTAAAGAGTGTTTTTTTGGAGTTCAGGGGGGATGGAAAGTCAAACTGATGGATGAAAAGCCATTTTGTTGGAGCATGAAAATGAATTAAAGCTTTGGAGAAATCTTCTCTGGACTTTGAGGCACCTGTTCTACCTGGAGAGTTTATGAAACACTACACTCGTGGATGTTTGCTGCTGAATGCAGAAGGACAACAAAAGAAAAACCTTTCAGAGCTTTAAAACAGGACACATCTGGATAAACATCTGGGTAAACCTGAGACAGTGAAAATGGACTATATGGATATGGACCACCATCAGCGTTTTTCCTTGATCGGCTGAGTGTCCATCGGTCATGGGTAGATTGGGTGCGCTTGGTTTGACCCTGGATCTATTTTCTGGAGAAGGCTTCATAGATCAGCCTTGATGATGCGGACCAGGTGTCCCTCCTTCACAGCTGTGGTTTTAAATCTTTGTTTGAATAGATCTGGGTCTTTACAATGGTGAATGAGGACGAGAAGAAGCTTGGTCCCAGTTCCTCTTTAAGATCAAGAAGTTTGAGCAGATAATGGATTGGAAGGAACTGTGAGTAATAATAATAGTGATTTTTAAATCCTATTTCATCTCAGTCCAGCTTCATGTTTGAGGTGCTGACGGTTCTGTGAAAGGCAAAAGCCGAGAGCAGTGGAGAGATGTGCTCACGGTGATAAATGAAGTCCAGATATAATTGATACTGTAGACGACTGAAGCATAGAGTGTAAAATAACAGTCTCTGATGTCTCTTCAGTTTCTCCTTCAGGGGCTGTTAAACATATTACACCCTTTGTCCTCACAATGTATCACGGTAGCTCACCTGTGGAGTCAGACATCCACTCAGAGAAGATGGAGTCATCCCTAACCCTGTGACATCACTGAAACACCATCATTCGAGCTAACATGTGAAATTGTGTAGATGTAGATCACGTGATTTAACGGGTGGATGGTGATGGTGATGGTGGCAAAGTATCAGCACGTCTGCATTAGCATTAATAAGTCCTTTAAAGAAGGGCATCAACCGCAGGAGGACGTAACCGCCATTACTGCGGATGACTTCCTGTTAGGTGACATGCACAGAGCATGTCGGGTATGCCGAGGGTTAGCATAGGTTAATACATACCTGGTTAAACACAGTGATCAGGATGTGGTTCTCCCACAGCGCGTAAACAGATAAACTGTGCTCAGGATTACATGAGCAGATGTGTGGACAATCTGCACCCTTTATGGTGGTATCTTCATCACCATGGTTACAACATCTGTGACAGTCACAGAGTGCTTCCTCCACCAAGGTCAATAACATATTTCTGGTTTTTAAAAGAAAGCGGTGCACCTTAAAGCTTCTTCTTTTAACCCATGATCCTACTCTCCATGAAGGTCATGAACTTCAAAGTTTGAAAGTTTTCCGAGCTTCACATTTTCTTTGTGAAGTAACCGAATGTTAAGCACGCTTTGATGACTCTGGGCCACGGAGCATGTTCATTAGCATCCTCCTCAGCTGAGCCTAGAGAGAGCTGCATGACTGGGATCAAATAAAACAATCAGAGTAGATTTTTTTTTTTTTACTTAGAATTTATTTAGAATTTTCTTGAGGTGAAAATTGGGGTGAGAGAAGTTTGAAATGTAAAAACAACTTTAGAGCAAAAGCATCAATTCAATAAGATAATCAAGTGACCTGTGTGACCACCAGCTTTGGTCTCTGCAGTGGGGAACAGGGGTCAGGGGGCTCATCCAACCCAAGACCAAAACACAGGTGCCTTCCTTGTGGCCCTGGTCGCTGGTGGCTCTGCTTTCCCAGAGTGCTTTGCTCTCTTGTTGTGATGCAGCACTGCAGTTTGATGGGAGTGGGACATTTTTGATCCTCTTTCTTTCTTTGCACGTCCTGCTGTACCTGTGCTCGATCTATCTCCAACCCACCAGGAGACGCTGCTGCTCCACCCTCGGACACACACAGACACACGCACACGCATACACACTCTCTCTCTCTCTCTCTCTCTGGTAAATGTGACATTGGCGGTGAGTCCTGCTGGTGGTTGGAGGCTATAATGACACGCTCTGTTTTCAGAGTATCTGTCTGGGAGGAGGCGCCGGGAGGAAGATTTTGAGCCTCCTCCTCCCTCCTCTCTCTGCCTGTGTTTGACATGGACCTTAAACTCATCTGTTAATAATCAGTCTCAGATCAGCTCTTCTCTCTCTCTGATCTTATTTTATGTTTTCTTTTATTTCCTGTTAAGCGATGTGTTCCGGGTGCAGCTCGGTGCTCTCTGACTCTGTTTCTGTGTTTTGTGTCTTCAGGGCGGCTCACAAGCTCAGTCTGTCCCGCAGGAAGAAGTCCCCGCCCGGCTCTGCCTCCCCGCCCGGCCAGTCCCCGGGACCGCTGCTTTACACTGGGGGCTTCAGCGGGGCCTTGCAGCTCTCCCCGCCTGCCATCCCACCATGTCTCCTTCGAGCTGGATCAAAGGTCAAGGACACGCCGGGGATGGGAAAGGTGAGATGGTGTGGTGTTAGTCCGGATCTGATCGATGTAGCTACTGGGACTTTACCTGCTCAGCTGATGGAGTAGGGGAGGGGAGGGTACCAGGTCACTGTAGTCTAAGGAGCTCAGAAAGAATCGACCGCACTTCTTCAGGTTTGCTGAAGATGCTTTACCTCGCTCACTTGGCTGACTCTGAGAGTCTGCCAGCTGCTGTGACTGTAGCAGTAAGTGAGCCTGAATCCTGAAGAGGAAGCTCTCTGCTGGCATTCAGATGTCAGGTGATGCCTCCTGCAGCAGGTGGGCCCTGTGTGAGGTCCTCACAGGTCAGTGTGTGCTGCTGGCTTCAGAGCCCTGCAGGCACCGTGTAGGGACTCCATCGCTCCACGCTGCAGCTCAGCTTCCTTCATCTCCATCCACCGGCAGCTGCAGGAGCTCACATCTGCATCTTGCCAATGCAACATGTGGGCGTCGGTTAATGAGGCAAGGACAGAAATGAAAGAGCATTTTAAAGGAGACGCGGTGAAGTTAGGAGGATCATACGTCTCTGCTCCTGCAGCTTACACTGAACTAACAGAGTCACTTCCAACGCTTACAAACTACTTATAATGCACTGTGCTCTGCAGGAGACAGAGCTACTGTCCATCCAAATGAGCTTGTTTCACACTCAGCCAATCACAGCGTCCGCTTTAAACGTAAGCACTTTGTTTCTACAGCAGAGAAACCCCATGTTTGATGATCACGCACCCTCACGTGTTAAAATCATGAGGTCATTATGAGGTCATCAGCTGTCTGTGCTCTCTGTCCATGAGTGCACATAGCTGAGTAGCAAGGCTGCGGTGACCATCATCATGTCTTGTGATGAAGAGCAGCAGCTGCTGATTGCTACTGGGAACAGCGACATGCTGCTCATCCTTTCATCTTTCTCCTTCTTCTTTCCTACTGATCTAAACACAAAGAACAAAGTTCTCATTAAGAAAACCGAAGCTGCTTGTATTCTTCTTCTTTTTCTTTAATGGTCTCCACAGCAGATCACTTGAGGAGATGGAGATCTCCTCCTGTCCTAGCATCCTCCTCTGCATGTTCTCCTTCATCCACGAGCCTTCTCTGCAACTCCATCTCCATCCTCTAGCCTCCTTCATCTGCACATGCTTCTTGCTTTGACTTTGTAAGAATTTAGTGACATTAGATGAACTCCTGGAAACAGAAAGAGTCAGAGGGAAGTGTTCGCTCTGACTGCCATCTTTTCTCTCGTTTGCAACAGCGCTGCGTTCGTTCCTCTAAACCTGCAGTTATTCTCTTTAATGTCTTAAAACTTCTCACCATGACCTCTGGCTGCTCTCTGTGTGGGCGAGAGAGCCTGAGCTGGATTCTGGGTGTAAACACTTCATCGTGAGCGATATCAAACTCTGAGTTCAGACTGAGGTCAGAGCTGTTTCTGTTTAAAGCTCTGCAGTTTGAAAGCAGCCCTTCAGATTTCACTCCTACTGCTGCTGTACCTTTAATCATAAAATATCACAGCGAGGATCTGATCCAGCCTGCTCCTGCAACACTGCAATGAAACATGCACTTCCTCTAACGTCCAGCAGAGGCAGCAGGGAGTCAGTGCCCACATGTTTACAGCCTGATACACAAACTGTTTGGTCTCTATAGATAGGTGTTCCTCCATAACAGCTGTTTGCATTATTAGGGGTGTGGCCTCTCTGACTGACAGGTGACACAAGTGGTTGTAGCTGCTAGCTTCAGCTAAACTGGACCTCTGCGCTGTGTTTGTGCTGTTGGAGCTTTTTGGAGCATTTTTAATGACATCATATGTCTGTACTAACAGACTGTCCAGGAAGGCGGAGCTTTAGTTTTAGGGTTTTATTTGGATGTTACTGATCAGGTGAAAGAAAAAAATGAAGAAAAATCCCTATAAAAACATTTGTGATTGAACATACGTGTGCTGAGTAGGGCTGGGTATCGTCACTGATTTCTAGAATCGATTCCGATTCACAAGGTCCCAATTTGATTCAATCCATGATTCGATTCGATTTGATTTGAATCTGGGAAATTTTGCCTCAGGCAGACAGAAATATTACAATTCCGATCATTTATCAGTACATATCCATTTTTATATCTATAAAAAGAAAGCTGACATTGTGAGACTTTATCAGAGGTGTAAGCATCACAGCAAATGCCTTTGTGTCAAAGTAACAAAGCAAAAACACAGAAAAACATGAAGGAGAATTTCCTGGCCTGTCTTTTTATAGCAGATAACCAAATTAAAAATATTCTGTAGTAGAACAAAAACAGAAGAAAACCATGAATCAACATATGAACATTACCTGATGCTGCTGAAGTGAAAGAAAGCAAAGTTACAGAGGTTTAATTAGAGAAACAGCTAGGTGTTTTGCAATTTCACATAATTTAAAAATTTTCTTTAGTATTGAACAGAAGAAATGAGGCTTTCGTGTCAGAAGTCAGTTAAAATAAAATAAAAAATTGTGTGTAATAAGCAAGTGAATAATGCAGAAAACAGAGATTTTTAGATGGGAAAATGTTTTTGAAGTGCACTGAGAGAGAGAGGGAGCTGTGCATGAAGTGTCATTTTACCGTGGTGGAAGCAAAACAGCAAAAGAGAGAATTCATGATGATGTTTATGTGAAGCGAAATGTGAAGCGTAGTTTGGATCTTCTTTTGCTGCTGGTTCAGTCAAATTTGGTTGGAGAGAGACAAAGCCTAAAGCTTCATAATCTAGCGCAAAAAAAGACATAAACATAATGCACGGACCCGCCGACGCATCAGAATCTGTGAGCTGTCGGCTTTCAGCCCCGACGGCGTGTCCGTGTACATGCAGTCGGGTGAGAAAGCCAACAACTCACAGATTCTGATCCATCGGCGGCTCCGGGCTTTGTGTTTAAGTCTTTGTGCAGAATTCGTGTACCTGCTCTCATTTACGTTTTTAGCTGTTTGGTCATTGTCGAAATTTTGTGAGGTTTAGGCTGAGATTCTGGCATTTCAGGCAAAATAAATTTATATTTAAATTTATATTCATTCAAGATTTTAATGAATCAATATTGCGTTATTCAAGCTAGAATCGATTTTAATCGGAAAATTGATAATCAAAACCCACCCCTACTGCCGAGTGACTGGAACACAAAATTAGCTGTGACTGGATCAGATGGCGACTTTCAAGCTGCTTCCTGTCTGTATCTGTGGTGACAGAGGAGCTGACTCGCAGAGACTCGTCGTTTAAAAACTGCTCCGTCTCATTATTGGCTGTAAACTCGAGCTCCTGGCCACCAGCTCAGCAGCTCTATGACAGCACAATAAAACCCTTCAGAAGGCTGAGGGACACAGGCTGCTGAAGGTCAAAGGTCAGGAAGGCAGTGTGACTCCCTGCTCAGTCCAGCTCTGATTACACAGAGTCTAAAATATAATCCTGGAATACCTGAAGAAGAGCTCAGGACGTCTCTGCAGGCTTTACAGCTGATTCTGAGCTTCTTTCAGCACAAACAGTTGATGGTGTATATCAGGTGATCTGAGTCAGGTGATCTGAGTCAGGTGATCTGACTGGAAAAAAAACTAAACACCAGGTAGAAAAAATCAAACCAAATTTAAACCAAACAAAGTCAAAGAAGGCAGCACGGTTTCCTTCCACCTCGGTGTTGATATCTCTGAATGCTTGTACTCAAGATAACCACTGCAGGTGAAGCAAACATGGCCACGTTCAGGCCAAGCATCTATCACTGTCTGAGCACCTCTGGCTTAGTTTAACGTTTCATAATGCAACTCCATTGTCCATCCAGAGATGTGATGAACGCAGCAGTCTTCTCTGTGCTTCCTGTTTCCTGTTTGTCCTCAGGTCAGAGTCATGGTCCGGATCTGCTCGGTCCAGGGTGAGTCCTCGGAGTCCATGTCCTTCCTGAAGGTGGACGGCAGGAAGAAGCAGCTCATGCTGTGCGAGACGTCGGCCCAGAGACGGTCCTCAGCCTCAGCGCCAAAGACCTTCACCTTTGATGCCATCTTCTCGCAGGACGCCTCCCAGGTGAGTTCTCCAGCAGCAGGAACTTTACCATATCTTCTTCCGGGGATTAGTGTGGGTAATGTTACAGCTGGTTCATTTAGCTGCACAGACCTGCTGCTGGTGACGCAGAATGAACACTTTAAAGTGAAACTTTCAGAGTTTTCTGAATAAAAATCTAAATTCAGGGCACACACGAAGGTTTGAGCTCTTCATCAGCGACGTGTCAGCACGCTGTTTACCCACAGAGAGCAACGACAGCAGCAGACAGATCACAGCGCTCTGTGTGTGTGTGTGTGTGTCAGTGCAGAGTGTTTGTATCTGTGATGTGACATAAATCTGCAGATGGATTCATAAAAACATGTTTATGATGTTCAGTTTTCAGCTCTTCCAAACAAACAACAGGGCACTCAGCATCACTGCGCCTGCTGGGCCGCAGATCTTCTCTCTTTTTAGACACCTGACTGCATCGGTGATATAATGGTTTCATGTTTAACAGGAG
The DNA here is from genome assembly GCF_013358895.1 of Oreochromis aureus. NCBI lineage: Eukaryota > Metazoa > Chordata > Actinopteri > Cichliformes > Cichlidae > Oreochromis > Oreochromis aureus. Next base: position 26,038,444 of record NC_052956.1, on the reverse strand, counting down.
TTTTATGGGAGAATTAGAGAAAACACTTGGATCAGTGTGGAATCCACGCTCAGGTGTCTGACTGCTGGACAAAGTGCACCAATAAGAGACTTCCCTCATTCTTATTCATTTCAGTCAGTTTTATGTATATAGCACTAGATCACACCAACAGTTTCCTCAACAATCAATCGTTGTTGTGAAAGTCACTTCTTACACAAATGGAAGAAAGCAGTCCTACATATTTGTTTAATATGTGCATTGAAGGACATATCCTGGTCAAAAATGACTCCAAGGTTCCTCACAGTGTTACTGGAGGTCAAGGTAATGTCATCCACTGTAAGAATCTGGTTAGATACCATATTTCTAAGATTTTCAGGGCCAAGTACAATAACCTCAGTTTTATTTGCATCTAGAAGCAGAAAATCCAGAAAATCCTGGTCAACCAGGTCTTTATGTCTTTAAGACATTCCTGCAGTTTAATTAATCGGTGTGTGTTATCTGGCTTCATGGATAGATAAAGTTGGGTGTCATCTGCATAGCAGTCACGATGCTATGCTATGTATGCTATGTCTTCTGACGATAGTGCCTAAAGGAAGCATGTATAATGTATATTGTTGGTTCTTGACTTTGGGAGAAGCAACCTGTTGCTGAATAGGCTCCTCTGATTATTTATGACCGTGTGCAGAGGATGCCCAGCATTGTCCATAATGTCCAGCGGTTTATTTAATGTCCTTTTCTCTGCCACTGTCAACAGAGTGTCCAGCTTCATGCTGACCACAGAGCCAGCCTTCCTGATTAGTTTTTCCAGCCTGGATGAGTCCTTTTTTGCTGTGCTGCTCCCCCAGCACACCACAGCACAGAACCAGCAACCACCGACTGGTAAAACATCCTCAGGAGCTTCCTGCAGGTGTTAAAAGACCTCAGCTTCCTGAGGAAGTACAGTCTGCTTTGGCCTTTTTTATACAGGTGCTGCGTGTTGCATGACCAGTCCAGTTTGTTGTCCACTCACAGCCGAGGTACTTGTATGTGTTGACCATCTCCACTTCCTCTCCCTCTATCTGAACTGGCAGTGGACCTGGTCTGGACCTCCCGAAGTCCACAACCAGTTCCTTGGTCTTTGAAGTGTTGAGTTGCAGGTGGTTTGTGTGATTCCATGTGACAAAGTTGCTCACCAGACTCCTGTACTCCTCTTCCTGATCATCCCAGATACACCCCATGATGGCCGTGTCGTCTGCAAACTTCTGATTATGGCATAATTCAGAGTTGTAGCAGAAGTCAGAGGTGTACAGGGTGAAGAGAAGAGGGGACAGGACAGTTCCCTGTGGTGCCCCTGTGCTACTGACCACAGTGTCAGATGTGATGTCCTTCAGCCTGATGTACTGTGGTCTGTCAGTGAGGTAGTTGGAGATCCAAGCGACCAGGCAGGGGTCCACCTGCATCCTGTTCAGTTTATCCTGGAGCAGACAGGGCCGGATTGTATTAAAGGCACTAGAAAAGTCAAGATACTAATACTCCATCAAAGTAATTAAGTAATAGATATACAATAACTGTTTTTAGTTTGTTTTTATCAGAACACTTCCTGTAATTCTACACGTTTATGTATTCCTGCTGATGATTTCTTTTGTTTACTGAGATGTCTTTTTTTTTTACCTCCTAAATCACCATGGTAATGAATGCTGAACACTGATTTGGTTTAAAATCATCTGGAAGCACTAGATTTTTACGAATTCTCTTATTTCCATCTTGCTTTCAGTGTGATATGAATGTTATATGTGCAGCCATCACCTTAGAAACAAACAGCAGCACTGAGCATGCTCAGACACATCATTCACTGCCATTCAAATCTTGAATTTACTGCTGTGTGCCACAAATCACCAGATTAACCAGTTTCTGCTGCTTTTATCTCTCAGACTATTTTACTGTTAGATTTTATCATCGTCTAATCTGATATTGTCTCTGATTGGAGCAGGTGGAGCTCACAGAGAGCAGAGAGCCACAACAGAGAAAGTTGATAACCACAGTGATGATACCCATGACCTCTGACTGAGGTTCCAGGTTTAGTTGAGTTAGCTAACTCAAAGGAAGCCTGGATATGTTGAACTTCCTTTGTAGGACACCCCTCAGGTGTGTAAGCTCGGCTTTAAAGTCAAAGCATCCATATGGGGAAGAATTCACTTTGTCGCTTACAGCTGGTCCTAAGTGTCTGTGAAGGTTCTCAGTCATCCAGGTCATTGTAGTCTAAGGAGCTTGGAAAGAAAAGTGTCTGGACTTCTGTAAGTTGCTTGAAGACATTTCACTTCTCATCCGAGAAGCTTCTTCAGTTCTTCAGAACTGAAGAAGCTTCCTGCTCTGGTTACCTGCAGCAGGTCACATACCTGCCATGCTGTCACTGGCGTATCAGCAGCGTGCTTCAGTACACCAAGCGCTCCAACATCTCTGACCTAAAGCTTGTCATAAAGACTGTAATGTGTTTATTATTATGTATGAGGTGCTGTGACAGTGGCAGCGCTCTAAGGTGATCACTGGCTTCTCTCTCCTGATAGGCTGAGGTGTAACTTTCTGCTTCTTAGGAAAAACGAGTGGCAGAAATATGGTAATCCAGTCGGTGGTGAATGGCGCCTTGAGTCATTTTTGACCAGGACATGCATCTTCTGCTTGTAAGACTGCACGCCATTTGCGCACCTGGGTAAAATATCCACATGATGCACCACCGATTACTTCCAGGCTGGACAAATTCTTTAAATCAATTCCTGAAAAGTCACTGAAAATTTCAGTTGAATTGACCCTGCCTCCACAGGTAAGACATACACCATGATTGGTTCCTTCATTGGCTTCCCACCCAGAGCCTGGGCACATACAAGGTGGCTTATCTTAATGACCTTGTAGCCATCTCCCCTGGCTCTTCAGGGTGATTGAGGAGAGTATTTAAAAGTAGAAGGAAAGAGTCTGGTTTTCAGCCCCTCTTCTGTGGAACCAGCTCCAGTTTGGATTCGGGAGACAGGCACTATCTCTACTGTTAAGATCTCCGGTCTTTTTGCTAAAGCATATAGTTAGGAGACACTCACTGACCTCCTGGCTGAACTGGCGGCCATAGGGATTCCAGGAGGCACCGAGCCCCCTTTCCAGCCACTGACCTCATATCTGAGAGAAGATCCCATCTGTGGATCCCAGGTACAGGAAACAACTCGCACTTTGAGCACTTTTTAACCAATCACACAAACTGGCCTCTGATATAAATCGAGGACTGGGATTAGATGATATATAACCAATGATTACAGCTCAACAGCTCAACAATGTGTTCATCCATGGGGTGGCTGTGGCTCAGGTCATAGAGCAGATCAGCTACTGATCGGAAGGTTGGTGGTTCGATTCCTAGCTCCCCCAGTCTGCATGCCAAATATCCTTGGGCAAGATACTAACCCCAAAATTGCCCTCATTCATCGGAGTGTGAATGTGTGTGAATGTTTATTAGTTGTACTTGAGTTTAGGAGTGGGTGTGAATGGGTGAATGAGGCATGTTGTATAGAGCGCTTTGAGTACTCCAAGAGAGGAGAGAAGCGCTATATAAGAATCAGTCCATTTACCATCCAGGCCAGGAGGCACCAGGGCCCCGCCGCCGCTGAGAGAAGATCCCATTCCCAAAGAACCTCTCCTGAGTCCTTTCCTTCTCTTTGTTTGTCCCTGAACTACTCACTGAACTATAACCAATGATTCACTCAACAGCAACAATGTGTTCATCCAGGGGTGGCTGTGGCTCAGGTCATAGAGCAGATGTCCTGATCAGGTTTTAGATAACACCCTGGTCTGAACACACCTGAATCAAATGAAAATTGTTCATTCACCAGGCCTGTGTGAGAACTTGAGTTTAGAGTGGTGTTGAGGAGGTATGTTTAGCCATTTGAACTCAGCTGTGTTGGATCAAGGTCACATCCAAAAACCTGCAGGACACCTTTCCCTCTTTGTTTGTCCCTGAACTACTCACTGAACTCCTGTTCACTCTAGAGGCTTCTTCACTGTTGACATCTGTCCAATTAGTCCTGACCTTCCTCCTCCTCCTCGTTCAGCTTGTTTTATCTCCCCGGGCTCCTTCTATCTGTGCTCACTTTCATTTTCTTTCTCTTTTTCTCCTCTCATGCAGACATCCTTCCTTTTTTTTCCTTTATCAAACCTCATTCTGTCTTACTTTAACTTTTATCTCGTTCATTTTCTCTCTGAGAGGAAAGAAGGATTTCTACTTTGAGCCAGAAGAACATCACAGAGCTGCAGATGGCAGGAAGATGATCACAGTCTGGTTTCTGTGCTGCAGAATGATTTAAAGCTTTGTTTCAGTCCGAGCCTGACTAATATGGGGTAAACTCTTGGCGGTGTCTGCGCCTGATTCAAAGATGCTGATGTGTTTTAATTGCCTGATGTTAAATTGAGTCGAGGAGAAAGACATCAACATTGGATAAATACAGCTTCCATCAGGGTCATAGCTCAGTGAAATGTGAATGTGAATGCATCCATTCTCTTCCTCCTGTCCTGTGGTGGTTCACAGACTCTGTGCATATAAATCTAAGTTGGATCTATATGCACAGAGAAGAAGAGCTCTTCCTTACTGCAGGATCTTCATCATGTACACCTGCAAGCAGAAGCTGAAAACATGGACTTTCATGCTAGCCCGCAGCATTTCACCAGGAAGCATGCCTCTGTTCTGTGCAGCCACCTCAGTCCCAGCTTATCTGCGTCTCATTAGCTCTTTCTATCAGCTGCAGAACCAGATGGAGCTTCGGGCGAGCAGTGCCGAGCGAGCAGCATCCTTCCTGGATGCTGCCCTGGCAGCAAGGAAGAGCAGCCGAATGCCGAACGACCAGGAAGTCCGAAGGAACTCCCACTTCCTGTTTACCCTGCACCTCTACCAGGAGAGGCTGGACAAGAGCAACAAGGCAACCAGTGAGTGTGTGCATGGTCGTAATTGATATTTTGCCAGAATTATTAAAAGTTGCTGTGACGTTAAAACTCTACTCATATTTGTGGACCAGTTTCTCAGCTTCTTCCTCTTTTCAGTATGTTTGTTATGAGGAAGCAGAACCTCAAGCAATAAAATCTAAACCCTTTAAAATTCACACTTAAGATCACTGAGGGAATTGATAGTATACCAGGAACATACACCTCACTCCTCTGACACCTGATGGTTTGTGGACTCCACGTTTTGAAGGCTGTGACTAACCAAAGAGAACACTGATGGCAGGTTAAGCAGATACATGATGAACTAATGCTCTACATGGTTCACTTCTGACACTGTGTCAGACAAGTAACTGGAGATGCTCGGATGAAATGGCTGAGAGATTCAGGCTGGGTGGAGCTCTCTGAGTTTGAGACTCCATGGTTAGCGTTAGCGTTGTGCTTGGTCTCCCCTCCTGTTGAGATATTCACAGACGTTTCTGAAGGTGCAAGCAAGGTTGGTGCTGAGTGTGAGGAGTGGAGCGTAGCGATTCATTCCAAACAAATTGTGGATCTGGGTAAAAGCAGGGCGATTTGAAGAGAAACTGGTACTCAGCATGTCACAGAAAACCTAAATGAAGTCTGAAAGACTTATTTGGTTCACCTGAAGCGAAATGTGCTAATCCTTAAACCTCCCAGCATTACACAGACCTGCACACACGCTCCAGCTGCAGACTCATCAGCTTAGCAAAGACTTGGAGCAGCAGCAGGTTAGAGGCTCTGACCCCGAGACGAGAATAAAAGCTCCCGTTAGTGACCATGCAACTGTGAAATTTGGCAGCTCAATTAGCCGTTAGCTCTTTTTTTCCACACTCCAAACATGTAGCTGCTAATTAGCTTGGTGTTGAATTGCCAACATGCTCAACAGGAGCATTTACAAGCAGAGCTGCTACACTAACGCTGCCTCCAACCACGTCTACCTGTCAGCAGAGCCGCTTCCTCCGTTACTGGGCTTTTATGCTGGAATAAATCTGCATGGCTAACGAGGCCTGATGGCTTGGCATCCTGCAGTGTTTATAGAGTGGTGGAAAAGCATCCACTCAGCGGCGCTCAGCACTTTCTAAATCTTGCTGATGTGGCCGGTTGATGGTTCTCGCCATCATTACTCTGAATTAGTGAAATGAGCAGGCAGTTAAACTGAGAGGAGAGATCAGACTGATACTGAAGCTTAGTGGGATGCAGTTGGGACGCGTTCAGATGAAGCTTCTTTAACATTTGCACATGCATGTAGGCCTAAATATGTTTCTACATTTGGTTAGTAATGTATTGGAGCCATGATCTGATGACTCGAGATTTGCTGCAGGACTTAACGTCCACAGATTTATAGCTTCAGCTTGCACACAGCCCACAGGCATTTTACATAATTCCTATCATTCACAGACGAGGAAGAGATGTCTTTACTCTAACGGCTGCTTGGTTCCTGATAAATGATTCAAAGCAGCCAATAAGTTATTACCAAAGCTATTGATTATGTTTCTGTCTATAGACTAATGAATAGATTGTTGTTTCAGCACTAATGAGCAGTTAAGCAGGCAGTGTCATACACTATAAAGCCCACCCAATCTGCATGGCAGTGTCCGGTCGGAGTCGCCTCCACCTCCTGGATTTGGGCAGCTGCGAGACGGACATCAGCAGGACCCGAGAGGGGGGCGGGGGACAGTGTCTGTCGCTCTCGGCACTGGGAAACGTCATCCTCGCCCTTGCCAATGAAGCCAAGCACGTTCCCTACAGGTGCGAGCATTTTGATGAGCTCAACGGGGTCAGAGGTCACAGCAGCCAAACAACAGATGGACCAATGATCCCTGTGAGGGGGGGGGGGTCAAGCAGTGAGCTTCAATGAGCTTTCACTCAGTGTTAAATGGTTGTTTATCCTGATGAATAAGTCACAGTAATGATAACTGATGTGTATGTTCAGTCCTTTTTTGCTCCTCACATTTGGTCTTTTCTGTTTAACACTTATTTCTGGATATTATTTTTAAATTATATTGGTGAACTTTCACCCCATCTCGCTCCTTCATCCCCTTTTCTGTTCATTTGTGAAGCCATCAGCATCACACGTGTTTTATTTATGGAGTGAATATCTGCACCAAAGAATCTCATCAGTTATCATCCACAGACTTCAAAGACTAACGTACAAGCCTGTCAATGTAGGAATCTTTGATATCTTTATGTTTTAATGTTTTTTAATGGCAAGCAACCCTTGAGTTGTTTGATGCTCCAGTCACATCCATTATTAAGATGTGTTTTTTCACACATTTACGTGAGTGAAGTTAGTGAGTTGAAGTTGAACCAAAGAAAACCCCCAAACGAGGACCTGTGATATTTTAGGTCAGTCAGTGGCTGGAGTTCAGTCGTGTTGGGTTAAAAAGGAGAAAAAGCTTAGAATGTAGTATGTAAATTCTGTGTTTGATCCGTCTTCTGTAGCGATAGTCCAGGTCTTTTCAAAGGCAGAGTTTCATGAACATTTCAGTCTGTCTCTGCCTCTGGATCACATGTGGCGTGTAGTTCAAAGTAGGCTTCATTAATGGGAAATGAGAGATCATTCCTATTCCTTTTTGCCTATCTGTGCCAAACTGTTGCGTGGTTTAATGAATGGTATCTGCGGCCCCGTGGGGATTCTCATGCCCGCGGCACGTCTTCTTTTTTTGAGCTAACGAAGCATTTCTTAATGTATTATTCAGGGACAGCAAGCTCACCATGCTGCTCCGCGAATCCCTGGGCAACATCAACTGCCGCACGACCATGATCGCCCACATCTCCGACTCTCCGGCGGGCTACATGGAGACACTGACCACGGTGCAGTTGGCCTCCCGCATCCACCGCTTGAGGAAGAAGAAGTCCAAGGTGCTTCATCTTTATTTAGGTTTTCTTTCTGGAGCTCATTGTGGCGGAGGTCACGGATCTCTGGTACAGTGTGCAAAACACCAAATGTTATGTCACCAATACAGAAACCGTTTACTCACATGTGGATGAGATTGATTAGGTTCTGATGGTTGTTAGGTTGAAGTTCACAGAAAACTGCACCTCGAACTTAAATCTCAAGTTTTTGTCTCTGAACATTAAACATCTATAAAACTGAAGACAAAACAAATTCAAAGGACATACTGAGGTTTAAAAGTTATCAAAGTCTTCACACCATTCTTTGGGATTTCCAAACATTTTGGGCTCTAAATGAATTTTCAATGATTTCTTGAGGCTGATAACAATAAACCCCTCGCATCTATAATATTAATGAGTTCAGAGTGTCATGTGCTCATAATTCACCGACTTTTCCTATCATGGTTTGATAGATAATCAATACCAGTGTATCTACAGGGATGGGCGTTTGTGTGATGAGCTGGGCCTCATTAGGCAGACTAACATGCTGTATTCATATGTTGAAGATTGGAAACCAGAGTTAGCAGCATATGTATCTCACTCACATTCATTTTAATGTAACACAGTGCATGGGCACTCACGTAATGATTTCCCTTCAGTTTAATCGCTGCATGCTCCAGCTCTCTTTAGGAGGTTAATTCTGTGTTATTTCTCTTTTATTTGCAGCACACCTCCAGCTCGTCTGGAGGGGAGAGCTCCTGTGAGGAAGGCCCATCCTGTCGGCCTCCTCGTCTTCGACCCTTCCACCCTCTGACCGTGGCCCTCGACCCGGACGTTCCGCTGCTACTCTCGAGTGATCCCGACTATTCCTCCAGCAGCGAGCACTCCTGTGACACTGTCATCTACGTTGGGCCGGGAGGGAAGGCAATCTCAGACCGAGAACTGAGCGACAACGAGGGTCCGCCTTCCTTCGTTCCCATTATTCCGTCCCTGAACAAAAAGCGAGTCAAAGATGCACCCAAGTCCGACGGTGACCACTTTAAGTGTAACACGTTTGCAGAACTGCAGGAAAGACTCGACTGCATTGATGGCAGCGAGGGCCCGGCCATGTTCGGCACAGAGAACAAATCAGTAGCGCTGAAGGCTCAGAGTGGCCCTCTTAAACCCATAGAGGCAACGTCTCCACCCAAATCTGAGAAGAACTCGTCCCACAGGTTCTCAGAAAGCACACTGACAACATACACAGATAAACCAGATCAGGATCAGCCCAAACTACCTTCAGCTGGTGGCTTCATGGAGACATCCAAAAGGACGAGTGCAGATGGAGAGAAGCTTTCAGGCACCCCCGTTCAGCCATGTGTGGTAAAGTCAGGGGGGGCTCCAACCCATGACTCAGAGCCTGTAGTTCGAGAGAAAGTCTACCTCAGAGGAGCTGTACCCAAGCCACTGGCCTCACCGTCCTTACCCAGGACAACCAGGACGGCACCTCGGCCTGGGGAGGCTCTCAGCAGGACTCCGCCTGTCGGTATGAGTCAACAAGGAATGAGGCAAGACCAGCCACCCAAATCTGAAAGCCCTAACCCAAACACAGACGGAGCCACTCACACAAGCAGGTACCCCACGGAGGTGAACAACCTCCGGGCCTCTCTGTTAGGACGATGCCTGGACGGGGACTTTCTGAGGACCACAATCACTCTGCAGCAGCCCGTGGAGTTGAATGGAGAGGACGAGCTCGTGTTCACAGTTATAGAGGAGCTCCCGCACAGCCTTGTCTCAGATAACGGCCGTCCCTCCAACCTCCTCAGCTTTAACACCAACTGCTTTCCACAGGCTTTAGCTGCTGGCTCTCGTCCGGTCAGCATCATCAGTAGTATTAATGATGAATATGATGCTTACACCTCTTTACAAGAAGCTGTGGGACCAGGCACTGATGTTGGCACTGAACACCAACAAGGTTTGCTTTCCCAACGTGACAAAAAGCAGCCGTCTGTTGGCTCATGGCTTTGTGAATCAGCTGAAGGTGATGGTCTTCATTCACAAAGCAGGCTTTACCTGAGGGATAAAACGATGGACAACGCCGCCCTTCTGAGCTCACCAAGTATATTCCATAAACAGTCGTTCTTACAGCATGGCATTAAGAGCTCCTTAAACGACAGTGGTGTCTGTTTTTCAGAGCTGGAAAGCAACCCCGCTACCCCAAACAAACCATCTTTTACCAAGTGCCCTCCTTCCCCCGAGACAGCCAAAGCATCTCTGAAAGGCTCTCTGAAGGTGAAAGCCAATACCCTGAACACATCAGTGTCAGCACAGATTCCCCGCCATGCCACCCATTCCAGTCTTCCCAGGAAAACCAAGCCTACCTCATCTTCAGCTGTCGGCTGCAGCAGACAGGAAGGCAGACAGGATGATGTTTTGCTTCAGCGAAGCAGTTATTGTGATCCCAGAGAGGCGGAGTTTCTTTCTGCAGGTAAGCCAACAAGAAGTGGCATGACTAACGTTTCCTCCAAGAGGTCCGGAGGGAACAGCAACAGTGTACCTCGCCCACCAAAGACACAGATGTCTTCTTCAGCTCAGAGAGTTGTTGATGGCTGTGAGAAGTCCAGCAGCAGGAGAGGAGACACTCTCATCAAATTGCCACGACTCACTCGGGGCGCAACAACTCTAGGAACCATTTCCACCCCCCAAGAAGCTGCATCAGTGATCAGTACACTGAGGTTTTCATCACTGGGAAAAAAGGCAAATGGACAAAAAAGCAGCACAAAGTCTGGACAGTCGAGTCAAGAACAAAAATTAAGAATTGTGCTGTCTCCAAGTGCCTTAAAAACAAGCAGCAACACCGGAAAGTCCTCAGAGGAGGAAGTGCATGTCAGGCTCAGAGCTGGTTCATTCAGCCACAGGACATCCGGCTTAAAAACTGAACACAGTTGTGCAAGGACATCCTCAAGTCTGAAGACGCAAGGAGCCAAAGCAGATTCTTCCAGGTACTTTGGGAGTCTTATGTCTTTGGAAAGGTGCGACACTCCAACCTTAGCTGCGTCCAAACCTGAGCTGTTCAGAGAGAACAGTGGTGCTACATCTGGAGGAAATGGCAGATCCAACAGATCAGTGCCAAGACTCGGTGATCCAGCATCCACCTCCACATCAGCCTTTCCGTCCCAAGTTCCAGCTGGTGTTTTTGCAGCAACCAGCAAACTGTGGCAGGTCCGCAGTGGCAGCGGATCAGGAGCAGCAGCTTCTGGTGGACTGAAGCTTCGAATGCTGTCTGCCAGCAATTCCAAGAGCCCAAGCTCCTCCCCCAAACCACCAGAGAATGTAGCTGGATGCAACACCAACCTACCTTCCAATGGCAAGTCCCCATCTCGCTCTGGAACGGGAGCCAAGACAGGAAAAGGCACCAATATGGGCACCAAGCAGGCCATCGGCAGGGCAGCCAACAGCCGGATTAGCGAGTTAGTTTCAGGTAGCCAAAGGAGGATGTTTGGTGGTGGAGGTGGAGTAACAGGAAGCGCCATCCCTGGCAGCAGGACCGGTAGCATCACCAGATCACCCCTCAACGCACCGCTGCCATCACCTTACAGCAAGATCACAGCGCCTCGGAGGCCACAGCGCTGCAGCAGCGGGCACGGCAGCGACAACAGCAGCATCCTGAGTGGGGAGCTGCCCCCCGCCATGGGACGCACTGCCCTTTTTTACCACAGCGGGGGCAGCAGCGGCTACGAGAGCATGATCCGAGACAGCGAGACAACCGGCAGCACCTCATCAGCGCACGACTCTATGAGTGAGAGCGGAGCATCCTCATCAAACAGGAGCCGAGTTTCTAAATCGCCCAAGAAGAGAGGAAACGGTGAGTGCATGCCGCCGCCAGGGATGGGGTAACGTAACTGACACAGGTAACACTTTAGGTTCTGCTACATGCAGCACTGCCCCTTTTTTACAGTGATCAGATCTGAAGAACAAAACTCTTTAACACATTGACGTCTCTGTACTCTGTCATAGAATCCTATGTACAGTGCATATAATGGGCTCATCAGCTGAATATAACATGAATTCAGTTCTAAGGCTCAGTGGAAGCTGAAGATTTTTTAAACCACAGTGCTGACACAACAGTGCAATAGAAAAGTGCAGCAATGACAGTGGGTTGTGCAAAAAGTAGCTTGATGTATGAGTGTGTGTGTGTGTGTGTGTGTGTGTATGTAAGATTGTGCAGATAAGTGCTTTTCCTTTTTTTATCCCAACATTATTACTGTAAATATTATGTGGTATGTCAGCTGCTGTTCCATGAAGGGCCACATAAACAGCGATGTCTGGTTACCCCTCCACCCTTTGTGTCTGTCAGCAGATCTGCCCCGGTCGCTCCCACGTTAACCTCATGACAGCTCACATAGACATATACGAGCCTTTCCTCTCCGAGCGATGGTATCTATGCAGTTATGGAAACGCAAAACGCAAGGTTTATGGATTTTATGAAACAGCGGCTCGTGCAGAGGAACGTGGAAGCTTTTCTATCTCAATGAGATATTATTTAAATAACCTGTGAAATCATTACAGCTGATGGCCAAAATTTAAATCTCAGATTTGACATTTAGCAACTATTTCTCCGTGCATTGACTCAGAAAGTGAAGGAGCCATAAAACTCGTCTCTGCTGAGAAATTAACATATTTATGGCTTTTTCCAGCATCCATCAGTGTGTGATGATGGCTGCTCGCTACAATATTCCTATGAATGCTGAGCACACTGAGAGTACAGGTGCTATTGCTGTGGGATCATCTATCAAAGGCAGCTCTCCTCCCTGATATCTGAGCGTGTGAAATTATCTCTCAGCCGGCGTCTTTGTACAAAAACTTGACATGGGCGCGCATCATGTGGCATGTGGCATGCCGCTGCCGCGTCCCAGCTCCCAGCAGCTGATTGCAATTCGTGCGGCAGGCAGGCCGGCGGCCTGATGCATACGGAATCGGCGCTCTTGTGATCTGTCTGCCATCTGCCTGTGGATCTCGCCTCATTTCTGCCTCATGAATATTTTATGAGGACAATTCCTGGTGCACATATCCAACTCCAATTATCACTCACACATCCTCCCATCCACTCCACAGCCTCCACAGCCTTCACACTTACTCCTCCTCGATCTGTCATCGTGTCTGAATCCTCATCAGCGAGCCCGGATATTTTTAATAATCCATAACAGCTTTTTGTTTGTGGAGCACACGCCTGCTTCTGCTTTTACTTGTGAACCTAATTTGACAGCCGCGTGTACAAAGTCTTCAAAAATACGAGTGAGGTCTTCAGGTGGACAGCAGCGGCCTTAAAACCTGATCAGCAGCACTAATGGATGTTGACACAGGAGGAAACACCACAGAAGAAGACGAGGCTAATTAAAAAATAATGAGCTGCGTGGGCTGTCTGCTGAAATCAGCAAGCTTTATTAGCTTATTGTGATATTTCACTGGCTCGCCTCTCTGACAGACAGACAGCTTTCTGTTAGCGTTTGGCAAGCGTTTACGTTCTAGCTGTGACTTCAGGTCCATCACCACCTGCTGCTGGTATTTAAAGGCAGCGTCACACATTACAAATAAAAATGTTTTTATGGCCAATGTGGACAGATTCAAAGTAAATAAAGGATAAGACTCTACAGCTGGCTGATATTTGACTCCTTACTTATTGTTTAATAATGTCTTGCACGGTCAAAGGAACAGTTTAGGACACATTTCACTGTGTGTTGTACTTGCATGATGCATGTGACAAATAAAGAATCTTGAATTGTGTAAAGGAGAAACATCCACAGGATGTGACATTTATCCTCGCCAAGCAGCCCCGAGTCCTCACAACCGCCTGACACACTCCAACACAAACTGCACACACACAAAAACACAAAAATCAGAGTTTTACTACATTAGCATGCTAGCTGCTACCTTTGGTACCAGTTCATAGCTACAGTCACCGGTCTGTGCTAAAGCGTGTGACTCCTTCAACCGCCCTTCATCACACATGTTCTTGTAGTTTGTGCATGTCCGGCTAAGGTGCTGATTTAAACTGTGGTTCTTGAAAACAGCACCACAGACTGAGCTTACAGCTTTTCCTTTGACTTCAGGTAATAAAGAGTTTTTAGTCCGGGCCTTGTTAGAAACGCAGCATCGCAGGTTGGTCAGTAAACATTTATCTGCACATCAGTGAAGGTCACATGGGCTGGACAGGAAGGTTTAAGGGGCAAACCTGGGCCACGGCCCATGAAATGCCCAGGTTCTTATATAGCGCTTTTCTACTCTTCTGAGCACTCAAAGCGGTTTACACAACTCTTGCATTCACCCATTCACATTTTCTTAGTGCTTTCTAACTAACATTCACACTCCGAAGGATGCATCGGAGAGCAATTTGGGGTTAGTATCTTGCCCAAGGATATTTCGAATGCACACTAGGGGAAGCCAGGAATCGAACCACCAACCTTCCAATCAGTAGATGGCCTTCTCTACCGCCTGAGCTACAGCCACCCCGAGCTACAGCCACCCCATGGTCTGGTTTAAGGTCATGTGGTGCAGCTGCGTTACAGCCTCGATAACCCTGCCTGTTATTGAGTGCTGTCTTTTTAATGACATCACTGGCTCCTTGACACTGACTCAGGTACCTGCTCAGAGCACAGGTGTGACTAACTTCCTTGCTGACTGCAGCTTTAACTGAGTGAGTCAGCTGGCTGAGAGCATTCAAACACCAGTCTCTGAATCCAAGGTTCCCGACAGGCCCTGATGTTAGCTTTCGCAACTGGAAACACCTGCAACCCTAGCCCTGTGAACCTTACCTGACACAAAGTCTTCTGCATTTACTGATCATGGGTTATTTAATCTCTTTCCTTTTCCTCCTGCAGGGTTCCTGCGGCGGCGGCTGATCCCTGCCCCACTGCCGGACACCTCCTCCCTGGGCAGGAAGGTGGGCAGTCAGTGGGTGGACCTGCCCCCGCTGGGCGGCACCCTGAAGGAGCAGTTTGAGATAAAGGTCTATGAGATTGACGACGTTGAGTGTGTGCAGAGGAGGAAGGAGGCACTCATGGGCTCCGAGGTGAGTCCTCCACCTGACCAGGAGGTGGTGGTTAAATAATGACGTGCTGCTCACATGCCATTCAGCATTACAGCTTGCCGGTTTAGTCCCCTCACGTGGAGGCCGTGTTAGAACCCTCCGCTTCTCCACGATGCACTGACAACAACGACTCATACACAGCTTCCTGAAGCAGGTGGAGTTTCATCTGGACCCTCAGCCTCAGTCTGATCGCACTCAGAGGAGCTTTTTTTTATCCAAATCACATATATAAAGCAGACCGTGGTCCTAAAATCGAACCTGAACCCTGACCCAGGGTCAGAACACTGTACCGTTAGGGGGCGCCCAGACTGAAGCTCAGACCTGTCAGAGTAAAGTTTAGATAAGAGTGATGGGGGGGGGCGCTGTGCTTGGCTGGTCTCCATGACAGCCGCCTCTCTCAGGGTGAACGGGTCATTAACCCTCGGCAGAGCGGCGTGTTGGGCTCTGATTTATTGTCAATTAGAGGAAGGTGACGTGCTCTTCATATCCAGAGCACTGCTCGGTGAGTAATCGGCTTCTCTCTGTTTGTGTCCCAGCAGACGTTCCACGATGTTGAGAAGGTGAGTTGTCCTTTACACGTTCATTCCTACATTCCTCCAAACAAACCATCGATGACATGAAACTCGAAGCACAGAACCGGTCCTGGTGTGGAGGACCTCTGTGATCCCACCGGAGAGTGCAGGGTTAAAGGTCAGAGAGGGTGCCGGTCTGACTGGTGGCCGGTGTAGAGACGCCAACATGGAGGCCGTGTAGTGTGGCTTGTCTGTGCTCAAAGTTTTGTCTCACACACTGTCTACCTGTCGTGCTTTTGTGTGTTTACCTGTTCACACTGGATTCATTCTGCTCGTTTCACCTGTCAGAGTTGCTTCCTGTCCTGCTGCATCTGTTCATGTGTATTTTACACCTGCATGCTTTCCCCAAATCCCAAATTGTCCTGTAGCTCTAAATGAAACGAGGCTTTCTTTCCGCTGACACCGAGACCTGAATCGGCTTTTCATCAGCCACTCACTGGTTTCACTGGTTTCTCCTCCCATGGGCCTCGCTGAAGTCAGTCACGCCTGTGTCATGGCCCCACATGAACAGTTTTTGATGGCCTGACTGGAGTCAGTCAGTCTGACTTCACCTGAGACTCTGGCCTTTTTGATTGGCTGTGTGTCACTGAGAAGTAGCTGCAAATGAAACATAAACACACAGTTAATGTTCAGGTCACTTATCATCTGGATGATCAACTCTTTTATTACTGCACAGCTGCCCACATTTACAGACTTTCACAATAAAAACATCCCAGGATTTTCAGAATAAAGTGCTCTGAGGGGTAGCTGTAATGAAGCGCAGGTATGATCCACCTCTCTGTCACCTGCTCATCCTCAGCTGTCCTTAATCCTCCTCTGATCACAGATTAGCACCGCGCTGACTCCTAATTAAAGCCAGACACAGGCTGGAGTCTCGAAGCAGGTTAGGAGAAGCCTCGTGCTAATCCCCCCTCCTCTTCCTCATCCTCTTCCACACCTCTACAAGTCAGCGTGTGCTGGTTCGAGGCTCTGACTGTGTGCTCGCTCCTCAGGGTCTGCTCTACTTCAACGCCCAGCTGAGGATGCTGGAGAAGCGGCAGCAGCAGATCCAAGAGCTGAAGAGCAAACACGACAGGCTGAAGGCGGAACTGGAGGAGGTCAAGAGCTGGCTGATGCTCCACCCGAGCAGGTGGAGTGGAGAGTGTGAGTATGAGCCACAGCGCGAGGGAGCTGGTACTCATATAATAGATCACTCAGCGTTTAAAAAGCCGTCAGTGACCGGCTGTGATGTTTCTGTGATGATGATCCACAGAAACTTTAGAGTTCAACTTTATGTGTTCGTCATTAACTGAACTTGCCGACGAGACAGGGCCAAGCATTCAGAGATGCTGTGCACGAGCAGCTGAGGCAGCATGGTGATGTCATGGTACAAACGTTGGCCCGCATGCATCTGAGTAACTAACCGCTCTCTCCGTGTTTGCAGTTGACATGGACCAGGACCTGGACTGCGAGTCCCAGGAGTACCTAGAGGCTCTGGCTCAGGCCACGGGGGAGCTGGAGTACTGCGTCAACCTGTGCAAGTCCCGCCTCATGATGGAGACCTGCTTCGACATTACCGTGATGACGGCAGGTGCCGCTGCGCAAGGTAGCCGTCAGGAGGTGGAGGTGTGAGAGGTTTGCCGACTCATCGACAGGAAGACTGAAGCAGACTTCCTGTCGGAGCAGAGCAACAAACAGCTGATCAGAGATCAGATCTCAGAGGACGCAGCTCTGCAAGTGCCTTCTATTCACGAGCTCAACGACTCTGTGAGCTTGTTTGTCATGGTGTTTTTTATGGTGCTGAATTCATCCATCAGCAGACCCGAGTTTAGGAAAAAAGATTCAGCTCCAGCGTGGACTCTGTTCACCTGTAAGCTCCACCCCCGAGCCTCAAACCTGAAGAACCCAGAGCAGGACCATGGGTTTGATCCCGGCTCAACCACTTAAACACTCGAATGGATGTGAACTAACTCTGAAGCTGGTTTTAGGAAACCGGCTTGTTCACCCCGAGTTCAGCCTGCTCACGTTCTCAGTGACTCAAAAAGATGTTTCAGCAGGTAAAACATCTGTGGCAGCATACATGATGACATCATCTGCACCGCAGCCAGAATGACAGAGCAGGAATGGCATCTAAATGACAAATGTACAGACAGACAAATGCACATTAAAGGGGACGTGAAACACTGAACACATAAAGGGTAATTTACCCAGTGCTTCTGCTCTCACGCTGACACAGATGTAACTCTGTCTGTGACGCTGGGTTCAAGAAATCATAGCAGTTAGCAGTAATGTACACTTGCAGTGCAGGAGCGCCTGTGTGAGCCAGGTGATGGTGGTTACCAGCTCAGAGTACCGAGCAGGCCAATCACCTGATGCAATCAGAGCTATTGTATCCAATAAAATAATCTCTCTGTTCCCAAACACATCCTGTAACAGTCACAACATGCTCATCACACAACGATCAGGGTGTCCCATCAGCACGTCTGCAGGGAAATCAGGGGTCAAGGAGAAACAAAAGGAAGCGATGGCACACGTTTTGTTTTTTCCTCACGTCATCTCTCTGACTGGATTACTTCATATTACAGGTGAGGACCAGCGAAGCCCCAGTATGGGTAAGGGAGACTGTAAGGTGGGGGACATGGTGATGGATGTCAGGATTTCTAGTTGTCTTTAATATGTTGTGTTTGTGGTTTGATATACATCCTGCCACATGTTTGGTTGTTTGGAAAAGAGAATATTTTATTACATAAAATAGACATCGTGTGAACATGTACTTTAACAGCTGATGGCGTGCTTCGTTGCACCCGGTGTGTCGGTCTGCTGACTCACACAGGCTCTCCTCCACAGTCCTCATTTATAAAGTGCTTTACAAACCCCAACATCATGGCTAACAGCTGGATTTTCCTGTTTCAGTGCAGCTAACCAAACAGCAAACAGCCACTTCCTGCTACAGGCACAGACAGTAAAGTGGACACTATGTAGACCCAGGGTGAGATCTAAAACCTGCAGGACACTGGCCCTTGAGGCCTGGAGTTGGGGACCCCTGCTCTATCCATTCTGTCACTAGTTAGCTAGCATAAACTAATGTGAGTCTATTAGCCAACCACATGACATTATGTGCATTTCATGTCCCCTTTAATCAGGTTATTAGGGGTGAGGTTGTCCACCAGAAGGCGCTCTGTAGGTTCCCTGTTTGTAATGCCACAAATACAACCATCTGCATAAATGCGTAATCACTGACTTGATGTGCCAATAAAACAAGATCAAATTTAAACTATGGTCTCCTCTTGGTAAATAACAACTCGGATGTGTTTCTGAAAGAGAACAATGATCCGAAGGTATCCAATTTTAAAATCACAAAATAAAAGCTAGAATGTCGGTCAGGTGACGTCACGAGTCATGTGACTGACGATCGCGAGCTGCCCATTTTAAGTCGAAGCGTCCAGAACAGGGGTGTCCGTATATTGACGTGAAGAATTACAGTGCAGTTTTTTTCTGTTAGGGAGGATGTGTTTGTTATTGAGTGTAATGTAAAAATAAGTTCTTTAAAAAGCCAAAAATGATTTAATATGAAGGCAATATGAGCAGAGAGTGCATTTTTATTTTGTTAAATACGAACAAAATGATAGCACAAGTGCTGCCACGTGTCTGGCCAGAAAGAGAGGGCCAATGTGTTTATTTGGTAGTTCAATGAAAGACTTTAGTTAGTTAAGAGTGAGGAAAAGAATTTGCGTTCACGTTTGCAGTTTTGTCTTGTTATAGACTATCTGAAATTTTAAAAACCAAACAAACAAAACACTACATTTTCAGAAATATTTGTGGGTGTTTTCTTGTTCGTTTCTTTTTTACTACTTGAACACTAAAGTGGCCCTCCAATGAGATGATGGTGCCAGGAGTGGCCCACAGCTCATTTAAGTTTGAGACCCCTGGTCCAGAAGAACACTGATGTGTAAAACCTGCAGATCTCTGACTGAAGCCCTTCCAAATTATCAACTATCAGTCACTTGTGGTTGCCTGATCAATGGTCTGCATGCACACTCACTTCCTGTTGGACCCTGAAATGTTAGCTTGTCATGATCCATCCGAATCTTTTCTCTTCCACGAGTTCTACAGCCATCTGAAGATGTCTCTGAAACTCCAAACTGTCCCCAAACGCTTTCTCAGACAGAACGAAGAACATCAAACTCTGAGCTCCAAACATGGCCCCACCTCCAAACACAGTATACTCTCTGAAGAATACAAAATAAAAGCGTGGCGACTGAAGTTCAGAGTCAGCTGTGAGGATGTAAAATGTCAGATTTCCATCACATGTGTGACGTGCAGCAGGAACTGACACGCTCAGACTCAGACTCAGTCCGAAGAGAGCAGATGATGTTTCCCGTCTCAGGCTCTTTCTGAAGTGGCTGCATGAAGCATCGTTCTGCATTGTGCTCTTGTTTTTGTTCGTCAGGTTTCCTGTTTTTCGTTAAATTGATGAAATCGCTCTGCTGATGTGACGTGTTAACTGTCAGTTAACGTGTTAACTGTTTCCTTTTCTTTGTTTTTGTACTGTACAGTTTTCTAACTATTTGTAAAAAAAGAGGAGTGGGTGGGTTGGCGAAGAGGCAGCGTCAGGAACATGAATAAAGATAATAATAATAATAAAGATTTCATCTCATGTTTTTGTTATTTGGTGAACTCTGTTTGTGCTCCAGGTGGACTCGTTACACTGCAGCACTTACCAATCACACATCAGCATATGGCAAGTCTGTAAATCAAACCTGACCCAACAGAGCTCAGCTTTATCAGGTCGCCTGTTTAAAGTTCTCCATACAAGAGACATCATCATTCAGGAAATGCTCCTCCTCCTCCTGCCCGCCTCCTCCTACTCCACCCCTTCTCCTTCTCCTATCCTCCTAATCCTCCCTCCTCCCCATCCTCCTCTCGTCCTCCCCTCCTCCTCCTCCTCCTCCTCCTACTCCTCGACAGTTTCTGCTCCTCTCACATCTCCAGGTCCCTCACACACCTGACATTTCACTTCCTTATGGGTTCACAATTGAGGATGAGGAGGTAAAACGTCTAACAAATGTCAGATGAGAGGACTCTTCATATCTGAGGCCGCACTGAGCATGCCCACAGGTGTGCAGACAGGTGTCATCAGCTCTGCTTCAAACGTGTTAGTTTATGTCTACCACATCTAACCAGTTCCACCTTGCTTTTACAACATCAGGGTATCTCAGTGTTTGTGGGCGGGATCTGAAAGGATTAGACCACACATAATTCTGAAGGCATGGAACATTCATGTATTTGCAATTAAATCTCAAACACAGAGGTTCGTTTGTCTCCTGCTGGGTGGACTCTTCCCTGTATCCCTGACTTTTCTCTCAGGCCTTTCAGTAGGTCTTCATGGACTGGACATCCTTCTTGTCACTTCATGTAACCAGGCAAACTCAAATGGCACAAGAAGCTGAATACATTCAGGCCTTTGCTCAATTACTATTGTTCACTGGTGGAAACAACCTCTCAGCATCCTCCACTGATATATATATTTAACTCAATCATTTTAAATTTGTCACCTGACCTGATTGCCGTAATAAACATGTTAATATTTGATTATGAACTAACCTCTATAATATAAATTCATAACATAACTGCCAGTTTTTGTGTTCAATAAACACTTTGATGAAATGATAATTAATGCAATCACATAAGATGATGGTATTTGTAAACACAATCCCTGTAATTCCACAACTTCCTGTCAAAGATGACTTCAGACATGCTGTGTCAGGTCAGTAGGAGGTAAACGCTCTAACAAATGTCAGATGAGAGGACTGGTCACCCGCTGACTGAGGCCATCATCTGCAGGAACATGCCTAACACTACACACAAAGAAGTGCAGACAGGTGTCATTGAACAGTCATCATAGTTCAAGTACGTGAAATTGGTTTAAAACTGTGAGTTCGGCAACAACCAACCAGTTCACAACCAACATGACCGCCACAGATCTGCACCATCTCAGTGTTTGTATAATAACTTACCTGAAAGGATTAGACCACAGCTCCTTTGTAGGCATGGGAGCCATTGACATTAATTATTATTGCACCTCGTTATAAATATAAATATTATTGTCTCCTGCTGGGTGGAGTTTCCCTGTTTCCCTGACTTTTTCTCTTTACCTTTCAGTAATAATCTTCCTGCTCTAAATCAAAGGCCCTGTTAATTCATGTGACCAGGCTTCACGCAGCCATGGCAACACAGATGAAAAAGCTTTTGTCCTGGGTGTGTGTGCCGTGATTATGCTGTTGTTCAGAGGTGCGAAACAACCTACCTCTTCCTCCAGGGAGGAAGAGGATGTCCAATGATTTTGGCATGTTGTCACCTGACCTGATTTTCTGTGGAAACGCCACTGTCACACACTGATTATAAACTCAGCACACTCGAATGGAGCAGCGGTACTGAAAGAACTGAAATGGTGGATGCCTTTTTGATGGATTTTACAACAGGAGCGATATGTCACTGCAGAGGTTTGAGTATTGGACCTGACATCGCCATCACAGACAGATGCTCACAGATTATGAATAATTAATAATTAGCTGACCCGTGAAATGTGAGAGGAGCCTGGGACTAAATATTCTCTGACAGACATGCCTGTCCTCTTAGGTCTCAGTAACACAGACCCGACAGCTTGGAAGTGCGTCTTGCTAGATGAAGCTGTGGATCGTGGTCAATCTTTGAGGCTGCCATCATCTGCAGGAACATCTCCAGCAACAATAAAAACTTTGTAATGGTGAGGTGGTCAGCCTGCTTCCAGCCTCTGATGTGGAGCGATTTGGATCGGCTCAGCGTTGATGCTGGACGCCGTCACCGTTTATCGGGGTCATTCAGAGTCTGCAGAGTGTTCTGTGTGCAGTCTTTGAAGAAGAGGAGCAGCAGTTTGACGTCTCAGTCTGAGCTGACTTCAGGTTCCTGACAGCTCAGTGATGAAAGGTTGTGTTTGAGCATCGTGGTGATGTCGCTTATCTTTACCTATGAGGACAGTGAGCGGCTTGTCTTCCTCTCCGTCTCCGAATTCTGCCATTAAAATTTGTTCCTTCTAATGCATCAGCTGAACTCTGGCTGAACTGAGCCGTCACCGCTTTAAAGGCATGTCTGATCAAACAGGAAGTCAGCTACAGTGAAGGCTGATGCAGGGAGAAAACCAACGAGAGCCTCCATATTTAATCTGATGAAGGCAAGGGAGGAGGAGAGGAGGAGGACAACAACGACTTCAATGCTGTGATAAACAAACCTGAGCTCCACTCTGGTCTTCTCACAATTTGAGTTTCTCCTGCTGAGCTTCACATCATGTCAGAGAGCTGCTCTCAGACCAAAGCTGTGATCAAACTGGCACAAATGAGATGGGTTGGAGGTGAGGTCAGCCCTGAATTTACATGCAACGTTCACGTCACTGACCAACATTCATGCACTCACAGTGTGTGTGTTAGTGCTGCACATGGAACACACATGGAACAGATGTGTGACACACATCATCAACGTCCAGATCGATTTCTGTCGTCGTGGTCCCGTGCTCACCTTACACCTGGACTCTGGAGGGTGAGGCAGGCTTTTCTAGAAAAGTATGAATCCATTGTTTTCAGATTATTTTTAGATTAATTCTTTTCTTTGTTCCTGATCGGCGAGACAGAAACGATGTTCTCCTGGAGCTGGTGTCCGACCTCAAGGGGTTACTCTGACCCTGAGTTTGTCGGGACCTCGGAGATCGCTCACTCTGGGTTGGTTCAGAGTTCAGCAGTGGTGTCATATGATGCATTTGGACCTCCACAGGTGAAGCTCACAGGGTAAAGGTCTGAGCAAAGGTGTGCTCAGGTGTGTGCAGAGACTGCCGCCGTGGTTCTGTTCCTCCTGCAGGTTTAAAGAATCGATCTGTCTGATGGCAACCTACAGGTCACCTCTAACTGCTGCTCCTCCTGCGCCTGATTTGCTCTCCTCGCTGTTATTAGGGCCCACAAACACGTCTAGCTCAGATAAAATTATTATTTTTATTGAGATAATTATAAAATCTACAAGTAAAGCAAAAATATCATCTCAAAAAAGGAAATGTTTATATTTAGTTTATGTTAAAACTGCTCACACTCGTACAGTCATTTTTTATTTTATTTTTGTTGTTTTTTAGGCGCCACAGAAGTTTAAAATCAGATTGGATAAATTTACAGTTTGAGCACAGAGCAGAGTGATGAATGATTATTATTAATGATTAATGCTGTAAATGGTTCACAGTAACTGACTGCATTTAAACAGTGAAATACAATGAAACTGGGATTAAAGTGGAAATTATTCACACTTTGTTTCTTTTCTTTTTAACATTTTCTGTCGTTTAGATTCATTCAGATGGAAAAATGTTTGACTTTGAGTTTCTTTTGCCAACCTGATCAATAAAACAAATCGATCTTCATCAGAACTGTGAGAATAATTGATCTTTTATTGGGAACATGTTCTTTTTTTACAAACATGTTCACACTATTTCCTGGTTTGATTTACTGCTTCTGCTTAACATACCGCGCTTTGAGTTGTGTTCACTCTTATGATCTTTAACATTCAGGAGACCGGTGAGCGTCACCCATCAGCTGATTTGAGGAAGAGGGTTAACCTGCAGGTCAGAAACAATCTGAGCTCCTGAGTTTGAAGGAGGAGGAACCAGCTGTTTGTCATGAAACACTTACTGTTTACATAAACTGTGACATCACAGCCAAAGGGCAGCTGCCTGTCTGTTTGTGTGTGTGTGTGTTTGTTTGTTTGTTTGTGTTTGTTAGTTTGTGTTTATTTTTGTGTTTGTTTGTCTCTGTTTGTTTGTTTGTTTGTTTGTTTGTTTGTGTGTGTGTCCCATGAGTGTCGGCCTGACGATGAAGTTGCTGACATCAGCTGATTTTTGGCTGGCTGATCTCGTCTCTCCCCAAGCTGAGGGAATCAAACCTTCGGCAGATTCTAATGAATAAAGAAGAAACTTGGATCTTTACTGAATATCAGAACCAGCAGCTCTTATCAGTCCACTTAAGGATCAATATTTGTTCTTCTGTCAGGGTAAATCCATCCCATCAATTCAGGTGTTTTTGAAATCCTTTGTTGGTGCCCCTTGGTCTGAGGTCTGAGGCTAAGCTGAGGATGAGGCGGTCAACCTTCATTATCAGACACATGAAACTTCCTGTTTCAGTTTGTCGTCCATCGTGCTTGTGAGGATTGGTTCTTTCAGCTTCATGCTGCCATCAGCTGACTCTCTCCTCTGAGGAAACATTTCTGCTGCAGTTTCAGCACACTTCTCCACTGTGACTCTGAGGAGCTTGAAAAGCACCTGGACTTCTTTAAGATTGCTTGAGCGTTTCACCTCTCATCCGTGAATCTCCTGAGCTCTAAGGTCAAATGGTGTACCTGATCTTTTCTTTCATGCTTTTCTTCAAGCTCCTTAGACTATGATGACTTCCTGAAACCCTCCAGGTCCACTTAAGACTATTTTTCTAGCTTCTGTGGGTAATTCAGGTGTTTCTCCTGTTTAGTTTGGTTTGATCAGACAAAGCTCTGCAGTCAAAACTGGGAGGGGCTCAGTGTGTGCTGGGACTTCCTTTGATATCCTGTGTCTCTCCGGCGTGGGCCTCAGCACATCTGATCTGAGGTCTGAGTGTTGAACAGCAGGAGGAGCTGATGGTGAACCGCTCAGATGATGAGCATGTCTGTGTCTGCCACAGACTCACACCTCCTGAAGGTGTTTCCAACTGGCACCCCAGTCGCTGTGGGAGGGGCTGATGGGGGACAGGCCGAGTACAGGAAGGTCATGCTGGGATGAGATCCTGTTAGAGAGCGTGATCGGCTGATCTGAGGAGGTGAGAGGAAACTCAGAGGTGAGCTCCATCAGGTGTGACCTGTGACCTCCTGAAGAGCAGTCTGCAGGCACACCTGGATCCCATCATTAGAGATTTATGGTTTCATGAACTCAGCTGCCCGCCTGTTTGAACTCAAGCCTGACTCTTGACCTGCAGCAGGTCTGAAAGTGTGACATTATCAGGTGACATCATACCTCTGAAGCTTCATACCTGATGCTTCACCACCTGCTCAGCTTTTATTTAAGATAAGATAAACCTTTATTAGTCCCACATGTGGTCACGGCAGAAAGTGGACAGTACAAAGTTAAGAGCAGCAAAAATTAAGAAAAACAATAGAATTGTATAAAATAAAATA